>NW_016163659.1:16403-27787 GCF_001687245.7 Rhagoletis zephyria | reverse complement strand
CGTATGAAGTTTTGATTTGCTTTAAACAGGCAAAATGTTGTATTCAAAGCTAGGCTCAATGCTTTAAGAAAATGGCTATAAGAGGTTTTTTTCCTACCCCGTACAATTTTCAAATTGGGACTTAGCAACTTTTCACTCTAAGCTATCGATATGTATGTCGTTTTTTTAAATCTATTTTTTTTTTGTTTTATTTTCTAATTTTACCAGGGACTGTAACGGCTATGATCCTTACGTTAAAAATAATTAAACCGTTAAAACTTGATACATCGGATCATATTTAAGGCTATGAGAGCAAAAGTGGCATACCAAAATTGTTTTTTTATGTTCTTCCCCACTTAAAATAGTCTCAAATGAGATAAATTTTAAAATGAAAGTCGCTTAAGGTGGACTCATCGTTTTAATTCAGAACTTTTCTTCCATGTGGTTGTTGTTGCGGTTCTCTCACAAAGAGAGAAGCAAAAGTTCAGAACTTTTCTTCCATGTGGTTGTTGTTGTGTTTTTCTCTCTCGGGAAGCAACTGAGAAAAGTTCTGAACGCTTTTGAGTTTTGAACTCACTTCAACTTTAGCTCAGAACTAGAACGATGAATTCGCCTTAACGCTTTAATTTTAAGCTTCAGAGCTACATAACGTGTATCATCAAAGTAAGTAATAATCGACCTTTACTTTAAGATGTATTACATTTGAAACTATTTTAAGAAGTTAAGTACTAGAAAAAAATTTTGGATTAAGCCACATCTGCTCTTGGCCTCATTTAATCGTTATTTTTGAATTTTTTATTTTTTCAATAAATTTTCTATCGTTTTTTTTCGATACTATTCCAATTGCTATTTTCGGATTTAATTTTTTAGATCATAAAAGATTTAAACGGTAAAAATGTAGTCTCCATTATAACGGGGTTAAAAATGATTGATAAAAATAAAAATCTAAAACAAAGATTAATTTTGATCAAAAAAATAACGATATTGCAATGTTTTAAAAATAAAAATCTTGATATTTAACGGTTATTTTCGGTTCCTGTTGTTTACAAAGAAAGTTTTAAAGTCAGCATTAAGTATTTAGTCTGGCAAGAGTTGTAAGAACGCTAATTGCTAAAAGTTTCTCAAATTTACGATATTGCATTGCTGTAGCTGGGAATTTGCATAAGCTATCTGCATAAATACTGAAACATATACATAAATAAATGGAAATATTTAAAATATACATACATACATACATATATAGTAATATGCATATTGATAGTGTTTAGTTATTTAAATACAATTTAACGTTTTAACAGCTTCTGTGAAAAAATTTGTTGATTGTACACATGTGTGTGTTTGTGTTTGTATGTTGCAAAACATATATGTATACAAAACCTTAAATCTACATAAATAGAAAAAAATCGCATATTTATTAAACCCTTAAAATTGAATTTTTATTAGTTAGCACTAAAGTTAACGGATTCAACTTATGGGTATAATATTTTACAGTTCTACATTAGATTGATCCATTCCTCAAGGGTAACGAGAAGATTATCGATATAGCGAATTTGACCTCGTGCGTTAGACTAGAACTACACTGGCTCCACTCAGATTTGTAGAACTAGATTAGACCCGGAAATCGCAGGGACCTGTCCAGGCGAAGAAAATGGTGAGAACTTCGTAGGGGAAATGGTTAGGNATTTGACCTCGTGCGTTAGACTAGAACTACACTGGCTCCACTCAGATTTGTAGAACTAGATTAGACCCGGAAATCGCAGGGACCTGTCCAGGCGAAGAAAATAGTGAGAACTTCGTAGGGGAAATGGTTAGGCTTCTTTCAGTGAAAAGGCGAGAACCTTCGGAGAGGTGGCCATTTAATTCTAAGCACAGGTCATTAATTCCATTACCAGACGCCAATATCGAGCAAGGTCTGCATGCGGTATGATGACGACTCCCTCTGAACTCAACACTGTTGGTTTGGGTTAATTTTCTTTGGCTTTGGCGTTATATCTCTGAAGATGAACACTGTTGTTGCTGTTGTTGTTGTCGTCAAGCTCAACTGAAGGGAGACAAAAGAAGCGTGCAGTCTCTATGGGGTCTGTCCATACGGACAAAGGCGTGAGTTGAGTGGGGTTTCGTGGGCATGCGAAGAGATATTTCTAATCGTGGGGTATCTATCCGTACGCTGGACACTCATTTGGCACATCCGCATCTAGTGTGCTCAATCAAACATGTCGCTGACCAATGTCTGTGTCCCTGTGTGAGAGAGAATAGGCTAATATGTCTTCTAGTAGCGTGGAATGACTTACGTTGCCGAATGCCTTAGACCAGAGGTGGGCACTACCACAAACAAGCGATCGCTAAAAGTGAGAATGGGGTAGTGTGCCTAATTCATTTTGCATGCTGCTGCGTTCTCATCGTTACGCTCTTGCTTGTATACGTACACGCGATGGTTATGCTCTTTGAGCGTGTGCTCGTTCTCTACCCATACCTGCCTTAGTGTGGAAAGGGCGGAGCAGAGCCTCTCGGTAAAGGCCGTGCCAGATGAAACTATGTGGCTGTGTGACTTGTACAACTTTGAACGCTAAGAAAACAAATTTAAACCCTAGTGTTCAATGAGTGCGCTAAAATATAGAACAGTGCACTGAAGAAAAACATGTCACATTTAGCGCAAGAAAATATATGCGTTTGGTTCAAAGAAAACGTTCACGCAACATCACGTTTGTGAGAGCACGAAAATTAAAAAAAAAAAAACCTATAAATTTAAGGCGGTATTATCACTTGCGAAGCGAATGATTTTGGCGAAGCGAATTAAAGAGCAGAGAAGGCATTAAAAGTGTTCGCGATGCAAAGAACTTGTACAAGATGGTAAAAAAGAACACTCTTAATGTATATTTAAGTTGCGTCCGCCAATCCATTCGCTTCGCCAAATCGTTCGCTTCGCCAAATTCATTCGCTTCGCAAGTGATAATACCGCCCTAAGGGCGATATGTATAATGGTAATGTTGTACATCTCTTACGTCACTTTATTATTTTTTTAATATTATCAATGGTCTGCTTTACCAAACGATTTTTAACATTCGGTATGTATATTGAAGTTTAATATGCTTGTACTCATACAAGCATTCATATTTCTGTTTTTGTACGATGAAGTTGGTTTGTTTTATTAAAATATAACTCTTAAAATATCAAAATAAGAGCTGTTGATAAACGATCAACAAGCTAGTGTGTAAAATTTTTATAAGAAAAATCCACAAATTTCTTTTCAGTGACTTTCACTTAAATATAATTTTAAGGCAGAATACTATTAATTAAAAAAAAAAAAACAGTTTTCTTTACCCAACAAAGTTTTTTTTTAATAACCCATGTAGGTACATAAGAATGCCTATCATTTCATCATACCAAAAACTCTGCATCGTTTTCCTCACTCGCCTCTGTAACATCCCCGCCTTCGTCTGTGTAAAGTTCGGCATCGGATTTTTTCACATTTACTATGGCTAAGTCCTTTTCTACGCCGTGTACATTTATGATATGCCGTTTCACCGACGACCTATCGGCAAATTTGCGCTTACACTCCGTGCATTGGAAAGTCAAACCGGTATGCGTAACCAAATGACGACTAAGCCCCGATGTATGGCTGAAGCGTTTTGGGCAAAGATGGCATGAATATTGCTGCCCCACTGGTACTTCTGCGTGTGTTCGATTGATATGATTTACCAGATTGTTCTTTTGTGTAAAAGTACGCCGGCAATGTGTACACTTGTGCGGTCTAGCGCCGGTATGTGTTAACATATGTCTCTTGAGTACCTCTTTTTGCACAAAAGACTTGCCACATTCATCACACACATGTGGTTTTTCGCCCGTGTGTATTATCATGTGTCGGGTGAGTGCGCTCTTGCAGGACAAATATACCATACATATCGAGCATTGGAACGAGACACCACGTTGCTCCACCTTAGCATGTGTACGCAAATGCCGGTTCATTGCATTGCTTGTGGAAAAAACCATCGGGCAGGAGTCGCATTTGAATGTTTTCGGTGTGTCAGTCTTGCGCAAATTCACTGGGAAATCTGTGCTATCTGCCACAATTTTCTTTGTGAATGGCTCCTTTTCCGGCTTCTGAAATAGCAAAATTACTTTTAAAACAAAATTAATGTTGTAAGTGTTTTTCACCAACCGCGGCATATAGCTTTTTAAATTCCCCGAATCCCACTGGCTCAACCTGCTCGGTTTCCATGTCAATACCAAAGTTTAAAATAATCACATCATCTTCTTCATGTTCACCATCATTTTCGATTCGTTGTACTTTCNTCCCACTGGCTCAACCTGCTCGGTTTCCATGTCAATACCAAAGTTTAAAACAATCACATCATCTTCTTCATGTTCACCATCATTTTCGATTCGTTGTACTTCTTCGCTGTCAGTTCTTGAAGTTTTTCTGTAATA
The DNA here is from genome assembly GCF_001687245.7 of Rhagoletis zephyria. Lineage (NCBI taxonomy): Eukaryota > Metazoa > Arthropoda > Insecta > Diptera > Tephritidae > Rhagoletis > Rhagoletis zephyria. The sequence continues at coordinate 23,380 of NW_016163659.1, read as the reverse complement.
CTGAACCTCCCCAGAATCTGCAACTTAAATTTGATGCATGTTAAGGTTATTATATTTTGAGGGTCAGTTTTTCAGTGCAAGGCCTTAGTTTAAACTCAGTTTAAACGCCAGATCTGGCTGGTTTAAACTAAGATCAGCCAATCAAATGTCAGCCAGCTGTTCAATTTAAACTCGGTTTACTTAATATAATATATAAGCTGGCACTGAAACACTGACCCTTAGGGCCCTTTTTTCAATGTCGGGTCATCACTACCTTCGCATTATCATGCACCATGTTTAACCGGATATTAGTGTTCACCAGACATTGAGTAACCGGCCTTAAATGCATGTGAGTGAATTACTGTGATACGACTCGGCATCTGGCTCATGACTGCTGCTTTCCGAGGCTGTCAAACGAAAATTTCCGTCTCCCATTTTATCTTCAAAGTATTCAAATCGCTGGCTGTTATCGGTTTTTTGACGCTTACTCGGTGGTTTTGAAGAAGCAATTGGATCCTCGTCTTCATGACTATTAATAGATTCTATAACGTAGAATTCCGCCCCGTCTTCTGCATCGGCTTCTGCTTCAGCACAGCCCTCATCGTTGTCATTGAATACATGTTTGGTTTTCTCTTGGATTTGTTCAAACGGATCAGTTGGTACATCTGCTTCGACTTCATTTGACGTTTCTTTTACAATTGACGTAGTAGCATTTTCCTTTGGTGGCGCATTTTCATCCCTTTTTTGGTTTAAAAATGCTTGTAATTCATTGAGCAATGAGAAGCGTTCTCGCTCACGGCACTCCTCGATAACCTCTGAACGGACTTCTAACTTTGCCTGTTCCATACATTCTTCACGTAAAGAAGTCCTGATTCTCTGCTCCATTTCAGCACGCAACTCTACTTTAACCTCATCAATAACTTTGTTTCGGAGTTCTTTTGCAACTTCCTCCTTTAAACCAGATTTACATTCCTCAATCCATTCATTTTTTGCAAGTTCAATTTTTTGATCTAGATCATTTTGTAGCCTTTGCTCCCACCGCGCGTTTTCTTCCGCTTGCTTTTTTTCTTCCCATTTCTGTATAAACTGAAGCGAGTCTTCAAATTCGACTTCATCTTCGAAGTCATCATCCTCGGTCTTTGCAAATACTCGACTCTTTTTCCCCATGTTGAGCATTCGAATATGCTTCCGTAATTTACCATCCGACTGTTGATTGCGTTTACGAAAATAATAGGACTTCTCCAATTGGTAACGACACTCGAAGCATATTGACTTTGGGAGTCCATCTCCTGATTGTACTTCCAATGCGGCGCATGCCATGATACGCATCGGAATGGACAACTGCACTGAAGTATTCCCATTGGCAGCCGAGCCTTCCGGTGGCGGGAAGATGTCAACAAGATTTGCCTTATCAATGATGCAAAGGCATAGTCTGCACATTTTCTCCAAATCTGGGTACACGTTCTCCTCCATCTTTACTTCTTATATATGTACTTGTATTGATTATAATAGCTCTATTATCCACAAAACAGCCAGCTAACACGATAAACAAATGTGCGTAGGAATGACACATTTGACAAATGCACAAGCAAATACTCGACATGTCGATAACTCTTGTTTGTAATGCCATAATTGTGTTGGCCTTAAATGGACGTTACACAATCAATTTCTCTTCTTAAGCTGATGCCACATAAAACGTTTGCTTCGCTTTACGTGACAGATTCGCTTTGACAGCTAAGATGAATTGTATGAAAATTCACAAAGCATGCCACATAGATCATTAAAGCTGCAGCGCGAAGCGAAAAGATGGCCAACTCCCATCTTTTTGCGCGCTTTGACAATCAGCTGGTTTAATATTTATTTTGTTTCGTCCAAATTCGAGTAATCATGCTGAAACATAAAACTCAATTACATTGCTGATAATTTTAAAGCAAAATATCTAAAATCCACAACAATTTTGACGAGTAAAAAAGCAGTGCAAAATTGATTTTTTGGCGTTCATTGTGGCATACCTTTTGCATCTGGCGCTTTGCTGGCAAAGTTATAAATGTCACGCAAAGCTACAAAGTTTTATCTGGCATCAGCTTTAATTTCCAATCACTCGTGGCTATTAAGAAAATACACCACACAGTATACAGTGACTCAAAGAAGAGACCACGTGTTAAGTTTTTTTTTTTTTTAATGTTCGTAATGTTTTTGAGCTAATTATTCTTTTTTATTTTGCTGGGCTGATATTTCTAATAATGGACAGTTTCCTATTTCTTTAAATAAGTTTCTATTTGCAAACAATCTGTAAACACACAATTGTTGAGCGATGGCCCCGAAGTATGAAATTCGGGATCGTTGAAAATGTAAATGCATAGATATCTTTACCCAAAAATACTTTGTGAGGCATTACGAAATATGAGGTATATAAAATGCATGTATAAATTTCATGGTAAAACAATAAAGTTGTTCACACTTGCCTGGTTATATTGTTGTTGTTGTAGCGGCTACAACAACCTCGCCCAAATCGGTGAATATCTCAGTCGTTGTCGTCAAGCTCCACTAACGGAAGCCTCAGGAAGCGTGCAACCTCAATGGGGTCGGTCTACCGAGAGCAGGCAGAGCGAAGTGGGGCAATTGTGGTTCTAGTCTCCCGAGGCAAATGAAGCTCCGTCTCTTCGATGCCTATTGGTTGTGTGCCTAGAACGGCATTCACAGGTCTGGAGTCTACATAACTCGAAACTGACCCCGTGAATGTCGTTCGGGGTTTGTAGATTTGCTAAAGGGTCTAGAGACTGCTTGATGAACCTCTGGTCCGTCAGTTCGTAGAGATGCCTCCTGACGTGCCTGGGCGAGGGCTCTTCTGCAAGCAGTTATCTATTTGGGTTGCTACGTCTGTGGCTCCCAACCAGGAACTACTTGCAGAGCATTGTGTTATGTTCCTTAATAGGGTGCATTTTCGCCTCGTCGTACAGGTGGTAACCTCGCCTGGTTATAGGTTATCTGGTTAAAAATTATTATCCTGTAAAGTATGTTATAGTTGTAAACTGAATAAAAAATATAACCACATAACCAGATAACCAGGAAAGTGTCAACAATCCCAATATTTTATTACAAAGTGAACATTTTCCCGTGCGGACCTATTTTTAACTCAATATTGCAATAAATATTGAAAATTTGTAATAAAAAATCGCGCGAATTTTTATTATTAATTTTCGGGTGCGGCGTTTTTTTTTAATTCAATACCTAGATATATATTAAAAATGTTTGATCGAAAATCACGCAATTTTTATTACAAATTTTCGCATGCGCCGTTTTTTTTTAAGTCAGTACTTCGATATATAGTGAAAATAAGCAATAAAAAATCGCGTTATTTCTTTGTTTCCGAATTCGGTTTATTTTTCCCTTATTTTTTTGTAATATGTGGCAGCACCAAAGTTTCAGTAAATCGCGCTACAAAGGAAAAAGCGTGGTTGAATTTGAATTTTCCTGCAACTTTAACTACTAATTATTTAAACACTATAAGGGGGCAACCTTCAGAGTTAAAATCAGGGGCCCTCTACGCCCCCTTATCCCCCTTTTTTTCAAAGCCTGACCCATTTATGCAGCCCACTGTTTACTTGCCGACGGACAATGTGAAAGAAAATCGTCAACCGATTCACTAGTGCGTAGCGAAACGAATGAAGCGAAATCTTGCCCGTCTGTGGGTCGCTTTATTCAGTCAGCAAGTCAGTTAAAAGTGCTTATTGTGAATGGTTTCAAATCTTTAGTCAAGTGGCAAGGCTGAAAGCGCGATAATAGAATGTGTGTATAAATAGTGATAAGAAAACGCGTGGATACTTCGCAAAGCCGGCAGAACAATGCAAAATTAATAAATTCTCAAAATATCTGCAAATATTCCTTGCCTCAAACAACTTGTTATTGCCAAGCTCAAGGTCGGTGTTCAAATAAAACGCAACGGAAAGTATTAATAAGGTAAGTAGAATTTTGCAGGACGAGTGTATATATGTACATATTGTGGTACATACATAAATAATAGACCCATAATTTTTTTGAAATGAAGTTTTGCCGGCGTTCTAGGTCAAACTTTGACAAGAAATAAATAACCACCAGTTGATTGATGCCATTGTTAAAAATGCCATTTTTCATTGGATGTAAAAAGCGTTGGCGCGTTGTAATTACAATTGCGTATACACATATACATACATATATTCATTCATATATAACACGTAAATATGTACGCAGAGCTGGGTCGTAATGATTCTTGTATGAATTAAATTACTCCCAATTACAAATTACAAGGAATTGGAATTGGGAATCAATTCCTTCAGTCCACAGCAAAGAAATTTATTACTTTTTCAATTCCTTAGAAGTACGTTCCAATGTAATTATTATTATTATTTTTTTTTGAATTCCATTACAAGTAATTTCATATTGTAATTGGAATAAATAACGTGCTAGTAATGTATTTTTTTATTTTCAATTCCTTTGAAAGGAAATGTAATTGATTTTTTCCAGTTCCATTCCCTGGAATTGGAAGAGAGTACTTCAGTTTTTTCAAAGGAATTGTATAAGTAATTGAGAAACTGAAAGTTCATGTGGAATATGGAATTTTGGTTGTGGTCAAAGATTAAAATCGAAACCACACATTGGACATCTATCTACGTATATCTATGAATATGTTTTATAAATAAAAATATTGTGTTCGTTTGTACGAGGCCCCAAAACTCGAGAACGGCTGAACCGACTTGAATAATTTCTTTTTTAATTGTTCGGCATAATACAGGGGTTTTTGGTACAAAAGTTTGGAGGGTTGCCACTTGTTTGAAAATTTTAAACTCAATTAAATTGATTAAAATAATGGAATATTGCAATGTGCGTATCAAATCCAAGAAGTTTAAAAAAGATAACCGTTGGAGATATTCTTGAGGAGTGATGCCACCTATTTTAAAATTTTAACTCAGTTAAATTGATAAAATAAAGGAAATATCGCAATGTGGATGTCAAACTAGAGAGCTTAGAAGGCTTACAGTCAAAAATATTTGTGAATTGCCAATTTAACTCAATTAATTTGGGGAAATAAATTAAATGTTAAAGTATGGGTACAAAACGAAAGGTACATATGTGAGAAATCTTCATTCGGAAATATTTTCAATATGATTATCACCTACCTTTAAGTAATATTACGTTCTCATGAGCCACAAACTCGAGTTTATGGGCCATTTTGGAGTTTATTCTCTACTCTTAAACTCTGAGTTTACCATACAAAAAATTTCGTTGAACTCTCCTTAAACACCACTTTTATTTGGAGTTTATGCGCATCCAACATTTTTTTTTTACCGAATTTGGTTTGTGTTTTTGTTTATTCAAACCTGCAACCAACTTGCCGACAGGTAGTCTGTTGCCAAACTGCAGGATTTAATCAGAAATAGTCCAAGGTTGTTCCGTGCTCATAAGTCACGCCATTTTGGGTAGCATTCCTTTGAATTGAATTGAAAACAATCAATTACATTTTCAATTCCTTCCAAAGGAACTGAAAAAAAAATTACTAGCACGTAATTTATTCCAATTACAATATGAAATTCCCAGTAATGGAATTAACTAAAAAAAACAGCTACACTCTTCACCACGTGGACAAAAGAGGTGAGGCTCGAACTGAACGTGTTCGTTGGCGGAGTCAAGATTCCGACAGTCAACCACCCAAAGATACTAGGCGTCACGTTCGACAGTCTCATGTCCTTCTCGGCACACACCACCACAGTTTGCAACAAACTGCGAAGTAGAAATAAAGTCCTCAAGTCGCTCGCCGGCAGCACTTGGGGAAAAGATAAAGAAACTCTGCTTGTGACATATAAAGCGATCGGCCGGTCCGTTGCAAACTATGCCGCCCCTGTGTGGACAGTAGGCACGAGTGACACGCAGTGGAAAAACCTTCAGACATGCCAAAATGCCGCTCTACGAACCGCGACAGGATGTCTCCTTATGTCCTCCGAACAAGCAATTTATTAAACTTTAAAATGTTAATTTTTTTAGTACATACTGTACATAAAACTTGCACAAGTGTATTTTAAAGAGCATATTATCTGAAGCAAAATTTCAGAAGTATAAACCCCTACCAAAATATATTCCTGGGTGCGCCCCTGGTTATATCTCGGTTCTACTTGTCGTAAAGATGGTCATGATTGTCCTAAAGATATCTTAGCTATGTGTATACAGTTGAAATTTTTAAAGCTGATTTACATAGTGAAAACCAATAAATTAGGAATTTAAAGTCATACCATTGTAATCCCTGATTAATTCTCTATAAAAGCCATGTCTAAAATAAAATTATAGTTTAAAAAACTAAAACCTCCCTATTATAATTGCCATTCGTACTGCCATCAGGTACAAAACTTGAGAATAGAAATCGCTGCATCTTTTAGGCGCATCAATATTACATAGCTACATCCCGAGCTAATAAAAGGAAGGTAAAAATGGGCGCTTTTCAAGATTTTTCTTTAAGGCGACAAACCCCTAGAAATGGGCGCAGCAATTTTAGGACTAGAGTTCACAAAACGCAAATTTTATTTCGGATTTCGGCAGAATATCGCTTCGTTACCAGAATTTCTTCCGCAATATACTAGATATTCTGCCGAATTCCACAAGATTAAATGCGATGAAATGCCTCATTATGGGAATGCGAATTTGTATGGAGAAATACGAGCAACGGAAAGAAAATTTCCTTAGAAAAAACTCTTACTAAGCAGAGTAAAGAAACAAAAGTCGAAAATAAAAGTTACGAATAATGAACAACAATTTTCATTGAGAATAACTGTTATCATGCAACGTAAAAATAAAAAAGACGTAAATAAAAATTATGGGCAACGGAAAACATTTTCTCTTACCAGGCAACGTAAAAACAAAAACGTCGAAAATAAAAGTTATGAGCAACCGAAAACATTTCGTCTTGAGAATAACACTCACTGAGCGACGTAAAAGCAAAAAAGTCGAAAATAAAAGTCATGAGCGGGGGG
>NW_016163659.1:0-14902 GCF_001687245.7 Rhagoletis zephyria | reverse complement strand
AAAAATTATATTGTGAATAACACTTATAGGGTAGCAAAACTTATTTTGGGTTAAAAATAAATATTATGTAAAGTAATAAAATCTTATGTATATTTAATTTAATAGTTATGGACCAATTTTTTTTTGATATACCTTATAACAGTTATGTCTCTGGATTTAACAAATCTTTTATTTTAAAAATGAGATCTTGTTATAATATAGTTTTTAAAACCAAAAAAGGAATATAATACTTTCAGAGGGTAATGAAAATAACACAAATCACTTATATAATAGTGATGTACAACCAATTTTCTTTGAAAATACGCATACTTTTTAAAAATATTTGTTTCAACACATTTTGCAATATTACTGCGCAATTACTAAAATTATTATAACTCCTATTAATTGATTAATCGCTCAATCCGCTATTAAGAGCTCGGCGCTAAAAACTAAATAAAAACCTATAATACGGCGAGATCAGCGATTTCCACAATTTCTTCAAAATCACCTATAGTGTCTGAATGATTTACATTTCTGTTGTTGCAATATATTGAGCTATTCAATCTTGATAGCATACTGTTTGATATTGGAAACGTTTTGCAGCAGAAACTATTAGCCTTCATATAACACTTAATTCGAACTATTGAATTAAGGCTTTCCAACCTCATCCTATGTATTTCGAATCTTAGTTTTTGTTGAATTCATTACGGAAAAACCGCGCGCAACACAAGCATTTGAGTGCGGCAAGGATAATAATATGAATTTACTTATATTTCCAAACATTTTATTGCCTGTTGCGGTTTTCACTCCGTAAGCGATTATCCAAAATTCTTCAGAGTCGGATGGAATGGTTCTGAGAAAAGTTATTCCATGGGAAAGTTAAAAGATTTAAATATTCAGTTTCCGCTGCTTTTCTTTCCTTCAAAGTCAAATAGTGAATTGGCAGGTCCCCAAAATTCACACACATTTCTGTTGACAAAAACTAAGTTTTGTATATTTTTATAATTGGAAAAAATTTATTTGAAGGGAAAAAATCGCCATTGCGATTTCCTAAATTTTTACGCGCAAATATCAAAAAAAAAATCGCTTATTAAGAATATCTCTGGTTATAGAAAAAACGCTATAAAGATTTCGATTGTAATGTTAACCTTATGGGGAAACCAAAATATTTTCATCTATAACTTTTTAAATAGCCTAGGTAACGAGATCACATACACATGGTTGCAGAAAACGATAGCATATATGTATGTATAACTCAGTTCCTTCCTAAGTTGACTTAGTCGCTTAGTGCTTATGACCACAGATATATTCCCGTAGCGAATGTCATGCATTAGTCACTTTAGTGTCTTGCACGGAAAAGTTGCGTCTTAAATGACTTTGGGTTCCGTTTATATGGAAGTCGTTCATGACCTTAGGAGTACACCTGCAAGAAATTGTCACCAGTGTCGTAAGCTACACTATGTATATATGTATATAGCTATTGATTGCTATTGCTCATTATGGCCCGTCTCCACAGGCAAAAGTTTTTGCCTACCAACTGTAATTTTTATTGCCTGATATAAATTTGATCAGAGGTAATATTTGTGCGCGGGCATTTTTTATCTTGATAAAAGTATTTGTAAGATGGCTATTTTTGTCGGATTTAATCACTTAAAAATTTTAGAAAATATGCTATGTCACATCCAAGTACATAATAACAAATAGTTAAAAAAAAATATCAACAATGTTGCCGCCACGAAGTTATCGCTCTAATGAAAATGTACTTAGCTGTCCAAGTGCCAAATTGCTGGCAATATTTATCAAGATAAAAGTTCTGATAATTATTGCTTGCCAAGAGCATTATCAAGATAAAAACACACAATTTGGTACCCTACAATCGGTCGATGTTAGTTTGAAATAATTGCTAACAGCTAATTCATACCAGTCGAATATAAGTAGTTATGGAAAGTGGTCAACCTTAGGAATTTCCAAAAGAGATTGCAGGAGCAGTACACCTTGCATCTAAATTGATTTTGGAAAGCATTTTTAATTTCCGAAAATTGAACTTTATGGTACTACTTTTTGTCTATTTGCATGGCGAATGCAGACAATTGAATGTGCATAAAATAATTGAATCGGTCATTTCAAAAACCACATACATACCTCACATTTTTTCAAACATACTTTGTTTTTGCTACAAACGCTTCCTTAAATGTAAATGCGTATCCTGGGTACTAACCATGTATGCCAATACGAGTGTATTCCCATTTAAATAATACCACGTAATAGACGTTCATGGATTAAGCAACGGAAGTCAGTGACTTAAGTGGTTTTTGCATGCACTTCTAGATGATAGTATTAACTATGTTCCAAGTTTTTCATTGTTTTATATCCCATAGTTTCGAGTTCCAGCTTAGCATTTACAGTCAAAAAGCTGCACAGTGAAGATGTTTTGGACTTTAAAAAATGGCGGCCACATACATAAAAAAAACATGTTTGCCGACTCAACCGCACGGAAAAAGTATCCCAAAAGAACACAAAAAAAAATCATTCGCGCCTTCGACAAATATTAGTTTTCACTATGATTCAAATAAAAGATGTAGGTACTATCATTGTAGCCTAGGAATTTATTGATGGATTCATTAAGCCTTCATTGATACTAATAAAAAACTCACAACTTCTGTTTCACTTCTATCAGTTAAAGCTTAGGATTTAAAAGTGCCAATTAATAGTTAAAACAGTTAAAGATAGCATTATCGAAGAGCATATGCCATTTTATCAAAACATATTTAGCTGGCCAACCGCAAATGTTGAAGATAGTCCAGATGATTATGATGTATTTAGAATATGATTTCGTACCTTAAAATATTAAAACATGTGCAAGGTTAAAAAGTAAAGCTTAATAGCAATTCTAATAAAAATATGATTGTTTTGTTCAAATTTATTTAGCTCTAGGGGCCAGTTTTTCAGTGTACGGCTGTGGTTTAAACTTAGTTTAAACCCTCAAGCTGGCTGGTTTAAACCTAGATTAGCCAATAAAATGTCATCCAGCTGTTTAATATAAACGCAGTTTACGTAATCTAATTTTAAACTGACACTGAAAAAATGGTCCTAACTCTGTTACTTGCTAAAACACCATAACTCAAGGACAGTTTTTACGGGTTTTTTAATGTTAATATTAATAAACTATAAAGATTACTTTACACTTTAAATTCTTAATTATGAACAAAACTTGGAACTCGTAATTTTTGGGGTTTTTGTTGTAGAATCAGCCATATTTTTATAAAAAATTTGCGAAAAATAAAATAAAATGTCCGTATTACAAAAAATTCTCTGTACCCAAAGTTTATTGATTGACTACATTAGGGTGGTCCAAAATGGCATGTGAAAAAGTAAAGTTGGAAAAAATATAGCCCTATTTTTTATTTTGAAATAAAAAAAGTATTTAGAGGTCGCTCAAAGCGCTCAAAGTTTTCCATGTTTTTTTTTATGGGGAAAACCGCTTTTCGTAGAAATGGTATAGAATTATTGAAAATCACTATTTTTCGATTGGAAAACTCTGTTTCTCTTCAGGAGATTCCCAATAATAATACCCAATTTATTTAACCATTTTTCATAGTAACTATATTTTATAGGTCCACCAAAACCCCCAGAAAATGTCAGAAAATAAAACGGGGGGATAAATAAAAACCCTTTAGTATTGAAAAATGGTTAAATAAACAATTGGAATCACGGAATCAAGCGTAGAAAATCTACGAATTCGAATGCCTGCTACGAATACGAAAAAAATGCAATCACTGAATCCGAGTGAACTCGAAAATATCGTTGCCAGCTGCGAATGCTGATTCGAAATCAGCTCGTGCAAAGAAATCAATAGACATTTATGTATGCCATTTTGCTCGCGCTGCCCCAGCAATCGCAATGGCCGAGGGAGCAAAGCACTAGACTGCCAATTAGGAGATCCGAGTTCGAGTCCGAGTCGTCGGGTAGCGGAGCTTTTTTATTTAATTTTTGTTTATTTTATTAATTAATATTTTTTTTAGTTTAGATTTTATTCTTTTAAAGAGAAAAATGTTTTTTTATAAATTAATTTTTATGATATTAAAGTATTTAGACGTATTAGAAAAAATAGGGGTATTGTTTTTTGATATAGAACAATCGTAGGGGGTGAGAGCATTAAAATTCCGACTTTACTTATTTTAGACCACCCTACTGTACATGTTCCTTGTTAAAATTAGAAAGAATAGTTGTATTAATATTTAAATACTTGGTATGAGCAGAATATATTAATTAAAAGTATTTTTCATATTTCATTAAACATTTTCATAATTTTACACAAAAAATTCGCTGAAATCGCGTCATACGGCAGCATTCCATTGGTTTGACAGCACTTTCAACAAAAATGAAAATTGCTAGTGCAGCGCGTGGCAATATTTTCAACTTTTCGCCGCCACACGCTGTCTAGGGAGAAAGAGAAATCTTATTTCCGTGAGTAATCATCCAGAAAGACCTTCCTGTCACTTTTCGGATATTAGTTTCAGAAATTAAACTTGCAAGGTGTGACTTCAACTGAAAGAGCGCAAATCGATTTCGGAAATATATTTCACCTTGCTCGTGCTGTACTGGTTTAGATCCGATCATTGGATCATGATATATATATATATGTATATATATAATAATAATAACAATAATAATAATAGATTGGCGCTTACACATGGGTTAGTGTTTGGCCGAGCTTCTTCTCGGATTTGCGTNGATTGGCGCTTACACATGGGTTAGTGTTTGGCCGAGCTTCTTCTCGGATTTGTGTCGTGCGCCTTGATGTTGTCACACAATGCGGTGGGACCCACAGTTTTACGCCGATTTTATGAGAATCGCAGTCGGTTTTGTTTTTTGCTTAAAAATTACTTGTCGCATAACACATCATGAAAATAACTGCCAAGAACAAAAAGACCCGCAGTCGATGACCTCGATCCCCGCAGGCTTTGTAATACCAGTTAATGGACTGTAATGTTTATTGAATAGTTTAACGCTTCACTATACATACATATAATAGGGCTGTTCAGGATGTTGTTATGTGTATTTTATTGTTGTGAGTTTACAAAAGCAACGAATATGCAAATGCGAGATCATATGCACGAGATCCTGAACAGCCCTAATGTGTACATACATATTAGGACGGGTCGAAAATCTAATTTTTCTCAAATCCCTTGGGAATAGGGAAAATATATTGTATCATGCAGTCAACAACAAGCCTGCAAAATATTAGTCTTTTATATTATTTGTGTGAGCCCGCGCATCGACCGCGTAGTGATCCACAGCACACTAGTCTAATAAGCCCAATTCTTGTTAAAAATTCTGGATTCAGCAAAAAGATTTATGAGATGTATGTTTATGCATACAATATAAAAATTGCAAATATAGTAAAATTGCAAAAAAATTTGTTCAAAATTTTTTTTTTATTTTAAAATAATTAGTTTATAATCTGAACTATTTTCATCATATTATTATCATAAATCAGCAACAGTAAGTCTCGCCTTCAATTTGGTAATTATTACGTAGCAATCGAATAACACTTACGAAAGTTATATCAAAAAACTTAATTGTATTATGTTAAATATGTATGTAAATACCTATATGCTTGCAACTACTATTAACTTATCAAATGGTTCCTAGTCTTTGACAATACATGTTTGACTTCATTCACCACGATCTTGAAAACTGACCAAATCGACATCCGAAAACATTAAAACGTTTGAAATGCATAAATCTCGTCTCCCTTTTTTGTATTTTTCACTTAGTTGCTGAAGTAATGAAGAATTGAAAAATCATGAGGGAAAATTATAGTTTTTGTAAGTTTTATCTTAATATCTTAAAAAAGTGTAGACTTATTGAAAAATGATAAATGAACGTGAGGTACTAAATTTAATAGCCCTTTATTTGATATATCGTCCTGTTTATAACAATTAACGCATTCCATAGATATTACACGCCAAAGTTTCATTTTCAATATTCATACACTTTGATTCGATTGCGCGGGCTAAAGATAAGTTTCAAATGAATCTTTCTTGGTCAATAACAATTGGCTTAGACCTAAGACATCATAATATTACTACATGTTACAATACGGTCAAATACCTTTTATTTTCCCCCATACAAAATCGACCCAGCCTAATACGTATGTATATGGACAATTATGAACGTACATATGTATGTAAATATGTACATGTGCACACCGTAATCTCTGTATTTATAGGGTGGGCACCTTGCCTTCTAATAAACCGCAGATAACGTAAAATACTCTTAAAAAAAAATTGCTTTAAATCTCAGGTCTCGTGGGCTCATTGAGTGTCTGCCGCTTCAGTCACATTTGCAACTGCCGGCGGAATCGGTATCTACTCCCGGTTGGCGCGCACATTGTCGTGGTTTTTTCTCTCTGCTCATCATTTGCGTGCTCGACATACGTATACGTACGTAATACATACTTCGCACCAGTAATTGCTGTTGGTTGACGTTTTGTTTTCGTTTTTCATTGTTTTTACATTTTTCTTAGCTGCTCACCCCCTACAAATCGAAAGGTGATCGCTCAATCGTTGCCAAGTGGTAGATAATTACTCGACTTTTGGTGTACCAGTTTAAAAAGAGATCACCGATCGGTATTAAATACATATGTATGTATGTACATATATACCTGTGTAGCTAGTTGTTCGTCTGCTACCGGCGCACAGTTTTTACGTGTAATTATGTAGTTCAAAGTATCGCGTATTCCCCGCAAAATTCGATTATTTGTCGTTAATCGAATTTAAAATTAAAATGCAATTTCCTATTTCGCTTCATTTCGGTCATTTCACGGGACACGATAAAGTGAATTGCCGTGTTACGAACAAACCGCCACCGATGATGCTATCGGTTGGCAGCAAGTCAGCACCTCCATTTCCACCTTGGCCAAATTTCCATATTTATTGCTGATCTATGAGGGCACTTTTGCTTGCGGAAATTGAGCATCTCATGCGTTTCTCCACCGCACCTGCGACCCATACATACATACATATACGCAAACGTAACGCATTCGATCTATCGGGCGTGCGGTTTTGGTCAGTGATCAGCTGCGATCAATGCCGGTGATCGTTGTTCAGTGAACGTCAAAGAAAGATTTTTTTTGTTTACAAATTTGTTATTTTTTTATTAGTATTAATGAAAGTACTTCGTTCTATTTTGGCTTCGATGCTAGCGACACAAAATTTTACTCATTAAAACAACAAATTCTGTGAATCGATAAATGTTTACGCATTTGTACAAATGTTGTCTATTAGTTTGGTGCACTTCAATACATACATACATACATATATGGATACGTGCATATATAGTGGCCCACAAAATAATGGGAATGCGATATTTTGATCATTTTTGGCTATTTGTCTTTTGTTTATTTAATGTTTATTATTTTTTTTATGAAAGTTTGGCTAGTTACACAACAATCATCATATAAATTTACATTTCNGATATTTTGATCATTTTTGGCTATTTGTCTTTTGTTTATTTAATGTTTATTATTTTTTGTATGAAAGTTTGGCTAGTTACACAACAATCATCATATAAATTTACATTTCAAACTTATACAAAAATTATAAAAACTGGAAATTTTCACCCAAATTTCATACTTTTTAATCACTCTTTAGGAAAAATTTTGGTATGCAGTTTTGTAGCCTTCTTAATTCTAGTTTAATAAAGTGCAAATTATAGGCTGCTAAAATTGGAAATTTTTTTGCTGGCAGTGTGTTTGAAATGTAAATGTATATGGTGTTTTTTGTGTAACTAGCTAGACGTTTATATAAAAAAATAATAACCATTAAATAAACAAAAGGCAAATAGCCAAAACCAATCAAAACATCGCACTCCTATTATTTTGTGGATAACTGTACATATGTATGTAGGTACCTGTAGATATGTGTATGTAAATACCTACACATATATGCATATGTTGAACTCGTACATATATATATGTACTATATTAATACATTNTGTAGGTACCTGTAGATATGTGTATGTAAATACCTACACATGTATGCATATGTTGAACTCGTACATATATATATGTACTATATTAATACATTTCACAATTGTTTATGTGCTTTGTGTAGTAAAATTTTTATTTGGATATGAATTTGTAATAAAAGTGTTTTAGTGTCTCGTGTTTTTGTTCATTTGCAGTCGAATCGCGTTAAAATTTTGCAAAAAACAGACCCAAACGCCTAAAATAAAATGAGTTTGCAATCTATTAAATACAGTCCGGGAAAATTGGATATTTTGGACCAGTTGTTGCTGCCAGTACAATCTAAGTACGTGGCCGTCAAAGGTGTCGAAGATGGATGGAAAGCCATTAATAAAATGCAGGTAAGCAGAAATTTGTTTTTACAAGCATTAGAACAAATATCACCGCCACCCAATAGATGTTATATGTAGATGGAGATAAGAATACTCGCGCCGAAAAAAATGACGGAACTTCGCAAACGGAAGCGGCGATAGGGTAAACAAATCTTATGAAAAATGGAAAGCATTCCCTGAAAATTTGTTTGGCTTCATTCCAAATATACCTAAAGTAATGTGTTTGTACCGAATGCTCTTTCTATTTTAAAAATTACTTAAAAAGTACTTGTAACATTTGCTCTCAGTGAAAACGCAAAAACAGTAACAATTTGCAAATTAATTGGGCTGATTAGTTTGTTATCTGAAGCAACGACACTTCCTCTAACGGATTAGAGCTCCATGACTTTTAAAGAATTTATCGTGGTTTCGCAGGACTGTGTTATGTTTTATGGTACTCGAATCTGGAGTTCTGAAAAGTTTTTTTTTAATATCGAATTATTTTGGAAGTTAAAGCTATTAATATTTTTGGAAGTTGTTTAGATTTTAATTGTTTTCTCGCGATTTCCCACTTTTATTTTTTATTTGTTAAAAAAAAATTTTTTTATTAAAGTTATAATTTTTTTTTTTTTTAAATATTACTGACACTCTCTTTAAATTTGGGCTAATATAGCTGTAAGTTACTTCCGCTTTTCTCTTGATGACCAATGTATTTTGTATGGAAGATATTTACTCCGCATGAGTTTTTCAACAAGTATCGACAAGTCTCGGAGGAGAAGCTCGGCCAAACACTAACATATGTGTAAGCGCCAATCTATTATTATTATTATTATTATCGACAAGTCTAGCGCGCCTGCGGTAATCATTTCATCGTTTTAATTTTACTATATTTGGCCCATGGTTTCACGAATATATTGATTTTTGTGTGTAAAATTTACTACCGCACGGTATTATATGTATAATGAGCTAGATATTTATAAAAAGATATTAATTATTAAATAAAAATAAATAAATACAGCCAATACTGGTCAAAAAAAGGAGTGCAAATTACAAATCCCGTAAATCCCGGGATTATTTGCCAAGAATCCCGGGATTCCTACTGCAGACGCACAAAATTTACTGTTACTGCCTATGATTATTATTAATTTTTGTTTTGTTCAAAGCAATACGTACATATGGGCATTTCCAACAGTCGCGAACCGTACGTTCGTAGGCTTTTGAAGTTCAAAAAACAAGGGAAAACATAATCTCTATTAGTTATTTATTTATATCTTTCATGAGCATGAAATGGTATTATAAATTTGGTCCGATTAATATTTGCCAAAATGATCAGAATGTCGAGCTAAGTCGATTTAGCCAAGTCTGTCTGTTTTAACGCAATTAGGCCCCCAGTTTTCGAGACATTTGACTGCAATTTGGTAAGCAAGTGTATTTGTCGGAACCGTCAAAATCTAACCACTATAACTTATAGCTCCAATACAACTGATTGTTCATTTTAGTTCTCAGTCCTGGTTGACCATTCTGTGGATATGATTGTAGTTAATAAAGGTAAAATCTACTACTACAACTATTTAATTTTTGTAAATTTTTTCCGTTGATTATGGTAGATCTAGGAAGCCTTAAAAACCAAACCCATATACTTATTAAGTTAAAAAAATGGCGCAAACCAACCTGCCTTTTGGTTGCTAACAGCTCACAATGAAATTGTTAATATTTCTTCTAAATTGAATGACTAATATCACAAATACATAAGCACAGGTTTTTAAGCTTTTCTAATTTTTTGTGTTTCTTTTTGAAATTTGTCTCGCACTGGTGGGCTATTAATCGTTCACTTAAACACAAAAAAGAGGTCTTAAAATAAGTTGAAATTAATTAATAGAATTTCAGACGATTTCGTCACAATTTGCTTTGATTTATATGTACATAGGTATTTGCACCCAGACTAAATTTATACTAATGGTATTGAGTGCGTCTAATTGCATATTCCCTGTAGAAAATATTTGTTATTAAATTGTGCTGTAACTGGTCTTACAGTGCTGTTATATGGCTGTAAATGTTCTAGCCCGGGATGGACTATTTTCCGCCCTTTTAATGCCAATCGACCCGTTAGACCCTATCGGATTATTTTTTGCCCTATTTGATTGAGACACTTGTTTTTATTGCAAACTGAAAATGGATCGTTTTATGAATAGAATACCATTTTTTGGATGTGCGTTTTTTTAATTTTTTACTGTGTAGTATTATTTAACCCTTTCATGCCCGAATTAAATTAGGGTGGGGCTAAAACCTTTTTGATGGCATATTATTGGTGGCTGAACCATAAATATGAACTGGTATAAAATTTAAAATTTTTTAATATCTGAAGTAGTCACAACGAAAATACGGTGAAAACCGATTAGTTTCATAATTATGGCATGAAATTAAGCTTTTTTGCCCATGTATAATAAACCCGATTTAGGAGTCTTACAAATATAGTAGACTGCAATGAAGTAGAGCCGCACATCCGTTGATGTTTTCACTTAATTTGAAATTTTTCTTCCAGCTCGGTTTATGTATCATGAATTAAACATACACTGCCGTAACAAAGTATTGGCACAGCAAATTTTTCACAATATATGCAACAATTTGTATTCTAATATTTTTCCGCCAATTTTGCGTAAAACTATGGTTCATTCAACAACAAAAAAATAATAATATAATTCCTAAACTTTGTGCAAAACTGGCGAAAATTCAACAAATTTTAAACTTTTTATTTAGATTTTTTAGAATTTTGAGTATGCAGTTTTGCAGCCCATTAAATTCTAGTAAAAAAAATGCAAGTTCGGAGTTAGTCAAAAATCGCGTTGATTTTTGAGAATTTTTTTTTTTTGTTGAAGTTGTTTTGCATTTTTTCCACATAAAGTATTTTGTATAAAAATATGGTTCATTCAACGACAAAAAACATAAAAATATAATTCCTAAACTTTGTGCAAACTCGCGAAAATTCAGCAAATTTTCATCAAAATTTTAAACTTTTTAATCAGATTTTTTAGAATTTTTTTGACTATGCAGTTTTGCAGCCCGCCCAAGTTCGGAGTTAGTCAAAAATCGCGTTGATTTTTGAGATTTTTTTTTTGTTGAAGGTGTTATGCATTTCTTCCATATAAAACATTTTCGAAAAAAAAAAATTTGTATGGAAGAGACTGCGTGGAAAAAAATTGCCAAAAATCAACGGTAATTGCTAGCTAATTAAAACTTGTTTTTTATTAATAGATTGGGCTACAAATAGTTGTGTTTTTTTACAAATTATCCAGTAACTTGCCAGTAACTCTCCNCTATGCAGTTTTGCAGCCCGCCCAAGTTCGGAGTTAGTCAAAAATCGCGTTGATTTTTGAGATTTTTTTTTTGTTGAAGGTGTTATGCATTTCTTCCATATAAAACATTTTCGAAAAAAAAAAATTTGTATGGAAGAGACTGCGTGGAAAAAAATTGCCAAAAATCAACGGTAATTGCTAGCTAATTAAAACTTGTTTTTTATTAATAGATTGGGCTACAAATAGTTGTGTTTTTTTACAAATTATCCAGTAACTTGCCAGTAACTCTCCAGTAACTTTATTTCTAAGAATTCGCTCTCATAGAAAAAATTTGCAAAAAAGTACGCGAACGCTTTTCCAGTAATAATTTGCAAGTTTCATGAACAGCTCATAAATTGGTTGTTTATTCGCAGCAAATTCCTTATAGAACAATATATTTTGTATTTAAATAGGTTTATTTTGTGAAATTCAACAATAAAAAGCCACAAACAGTTTCCTTATTAGTTTAAATTTCATCCAGCAACATGCGATCAGCTGTTTTTCGTACTGGCAAATTCTTACAAGTAAAAATTTATCCAGTAAAATCCAGTAAAAACTTGCAACTTCAGCTGTCATTTTTCGCTCTCTCAATTTCCCCTACTTTGCAAGTTTTTGCGTACGAAAACGCCAAAACATGAAAATTCGTAAAAACTTTTACTGGATTTTACTGGAAATGAGTAAAAAAACGCAACTAATGTGCATGCTCAAAAAAATTCTAAAAAATCTGAGTAAAAATTTGAAAATTTTCATGAAAATTTGCACAAAGTTTAGGAATTATATTTTTATGTTTTTTGTTGTAGAATGAACCATATTTTTATACGAAATTAGCCGAAAAGTATTAGAATGAAAATTGTTGCATATGTTGTGAAAAATTTGCTGTGCCAATACTTTGTTCCGGCAGTGTAGTTTAATTATTACTTCTTCTATAAACAATATACCGTTCTTTTTGAATTCCGTATTAATTTTTCGCAAATCTAACAACGTGTGCTGTAAAAAATGGAAGGAGGTGTGCATTAAATGGCTCAGTGGCGGTAATTTTAGTCACATTTCAAAAATGTTCAATATATCTAATTTTGAGCCAAGGTTGATAAATGTACCGAGTTTGTTAGAAATTAATAAACCGGTTAACGAGATACACATACGTAGGTAAACGCTGATTTTCTCAAAAAATTCCCTAAGCAGCATTTTCTGCTGAGAGGTCATTGTATATATCGATTTTAAGTAAATTAGCTTAAATAGTTACTAATTTATCGCGTAGTATTTCTGTAAATTACCGGTGGTGGTGGTGGAGGTGGGCGTGGTTCTTGTCTGATTTCAAAAATTTGCAAAGGGTTTCTTAGTGAGGCTCTAAGCAATGTTCGCTCGTATTCTTAGATTCTTAGATTCGTACTGAGTTTGGCGGAGATTGGTGAAGGGACCACAGAGATACAGCATTTCATCGTAAGTGGGCGGTGCCACCACGCCCATTTTCGAAAAATTTCATAACTGTCTTATTTTATGCCAAAATTCTACTTCGCATACCAACTTTCCACAATTTTGATCCAGTATTTACGTAAATATCGTAGTTTTTGCATATGTATTTCAAAAATACCGTTATATGGGAGGTGGGCGTGGTTATTGTCCGATGTCACTCCTTTTCGATCCCAACCTACCTTGGGAAACTTACCTACCACATTTCGTGGACATATCTCAATTTTTTCTCGAGGTATCGTGTACACGGCCAGACAGACGTACAGACGGACGGACGGACAGACATGGCTTAATCGATTTCCCTTTTAATTCTGAGCATTTATGTATACATTTGTCTATATCTATCTCGATTTGTTTTGGTTGTTTCCAAACAACCGTTATGCGAACAAATTTATAATACCCTTGTGCATTAGTGCGCTCGGGTATAAAAATAGCGAAATTCGGAGAGAAATAACTAGTAAAGCTGTTAAATATAACGAAGTTTGCGAAATATTATCTAATCAATAATTTGTAAAAGAGAATCGTACGACATGTTTGAAACGATTCTTATAGTAATATGCTTTCCAAATCAGAAACGGCGTTCTTGTTTACTTGCCAAACATTTGGAGCTCTATTAAGTTAAGTTAAATTTAAAAATCATCAAAAATGTGTTCATTATTTCCATAAAGCAAATATCACTTTGATAAGCCGGCTAATTGTTGTTTCTGCCAGCAAGCGTTTGCATCTTCCTCGCCAAGTGAACTGCCAAACCCTCATCGTACGATATGAAATTTCCTGCAGGATATTCAAAGAAATGCACCCATTTGTATGCAAAGATACACCACAAATTTACACAAGCATTTAAAAATGTGACATTCATCAACGTTTTAATTTAAATAAAGCCTTTATTTATTTTTCACTTTTCGCTGCTGTTTTTTTTGCTGTTACTTTTCATGTGTGAAAATGTTTTGCATGATTGAAAGTTATCACTGTCACAATCTAATGAGAATCTTAATGATCATTTGCACTTTAGCAATAGGTTAAATATATCGTCGATGTTTTTGCAAAACCGCCCATCGCCCAATTGCAAAACCGCCTATTTTACGGCACTCAAATTTTACAGGAGAGCGAAAAAACGGTTTACTCTTTGAAGGCATTGCTTTGAGAGGCGGTATTTTCTCTAGCTATTATTTTACAAATCTGTTGTTTTATAAATGATTCAACGATTTTGATGCCTGGAGTTCGGTTACAAAATCTCATTTTTGCCACAACGGCGATTTAGGCGGTTTTGCAAATGGTAGATGGGCGGTTTGGCCAAAACATCGACGATATATGTATGTACATTAGAGTGGTCCAAAAAATGTTTTTTCCCAAATAGTGTTTGGGGCACCTTTCAAAATTTTTCCTCTTGCCGAAACAGGTGCTGGTACCAAACCTTATGTTTCTAAGTTTCCATTTAGAGGACGCTCATGATGCTCATATTTTACTCTAGAAGTATTGTGTACATATATTAATCAAACAATTGGTTAAGTAACCTAACAACATTTCAAATTTAAATTAATTATTAATATATCACAAACTTGCAGTAGAAAACTTAAAGCTGGTATAGATATTAAAAATATCAAAAGAAAAAAAACTAAAGGGGNTGGTAGATGGGCGGTTTGGCCAAAACATCGACGATATATGTATGTACATTAGAGTGGTCCAAAAAATGTTTTTTCCCAAATAGTGTTTGGGGCACCTTTCAAAATTTTTCCTCTTGCCGAAACAGGTGCTGGTACCAAACCTTATGTTTCTAA
>NW_016163658.1:0-35427 GCF_001687245.7 Rhagoletis zephyria | reverse complement strand
TGAATGCCAGAATGTCGTGAAACATAGGAGATTACATTTTCTTCAGTTAGCGACGGTTTAAAAGAAGAGACATGCAACCACTTCTTTTTAACAACAACATCCAGCTCACCGCTATCATTACAACCAATAACAACTTTTTTATATTTAGACCCCTTTTTTTACGCACAGTAATCCATTCGTTCGGATTAACAACATCTGCAGGTGGCTCCGCAACAGTAAACGTGTAAGAATTATCATCGGGCAGCACAGCAGATAACTGAGTACATGGACTAGCAGCAATCAGACGAGTTAGAAAGCAACATTGATGGGCAAATTTGAGCGGGCAGCAAAGAAGATAACTGAGTGCCAGTAGCAGTGACATGGGAAAATAGCGTCGACGCTGCGCCCGCCGCAGTAACAGAGCGAGGCAGCTGTTTAGCACTCCCCACGCCAGCGGTAGTGTCGCTATATGATTTTGCTTGTTTGTTTTCGTTAATTTCTGAATTAGCAGAGCGAGACGGTAATTTAGCACTCCCCATGCCAGTGACAGAGTCACTATAAGAATTATATGAATTATGAGCAGCAGCAGCGAGCGAAGCATTAGCACCAGCGGACAAGGAGCACGAAGATGACGATTTTACTTGTTTGTTTTTGTTAATTTCCGAATTTGCAGAGAGAGGCAGTAGTTTAGCATTCCCCGCGCCGGTGACTGAGACCGAATTATGAGTAGAGGCAGCCGAAGCAATAGCACCAGCAGGCAAAGAGCATGAAGATGACGATTTTACTTGTTTTTTTTTCGTCAATTTCCGAATTTGAATTTTGAGCAAGGCAGCTAATAACAACACGACGCAAACCTTTGATTTCCGATAGCAGGATAGACAATGTAGCATCTTTAGCATCAAGTTTAGTGTGCAGTTCACGAATCTCCGCTTGAAGAGTGTCAGACTTTTGCAATAAAATCTTATTTTCTTCATGAAGCGCACTGACAGCAGACATAAGGCGAGCATTAACCGCTTTAATTTCGGCCAGCTCTTCAGCCACAGTAGATAACCTTTGTTGTTTAACTACATTTCCATTACAGTTTTTATTTTGGCGCTCGTCACTCGTGTCCACAGCTGAAGGTGGTGGAGGAGAACGAATTGACTTACGGCGCACATCCAAACAAACATTACAAAAAAACGGCTTATCTATGCTCAGCAAATAGTCAAGATCAGCCTGTTGAATGCCGACGCATTTGAGATGAAAAAACTCTATGCACTTAGAGCACTGCACTTTAGATTCAGGGCGCTCAACCTTCTGCCCACAAACACAAGGCATATTAAATGGATTTCCAAAAATTTATTCACTTAAATAAATCCTATTTTAATAAAAGAGTCACTGTCTCAGATTGTTCAATATGCACCATGCCAATGATTAGCAAATAAATAACTAGGGATATGATTTTAATCAAAGAAAATTGGAGAGCGAATAGAAACACGATTGCTCGGCGCGAACACTTTCACTTTTGTTGCTCACTTAGGATATCTCCGATTTGACTCCTAAGCGAGATATAAAGGAGGCGATTTTGACCTCCTCTCTCCTATTGCTCCGAAATCAGACTAAAGGGTGTACTCTTTTATTCCTCACATTGGGGGATCTCCCTTCAAGTTTTAGTGGGTATATATTAGGGTATTAGAGGTGGGTATGTATTAGTGGTGAAATAACGCAAACGGCAATAATGCAAAAGTTTTGCTTTATTGCCAACAAAGGTTGGAAATAACACAAATTTTGCCTTACTTCCCATTGCTTATTTATACTATTTGTAACAAAAACAGTTTACTGACAGAAGAAAAAAGAACTTTGTCTATTCCAAAAATACAATTAAAAAAAAGTGATATAATTCATATGAAGAAAGTAATATTCGCTAAATATTTATACTTATGAAAAGTCTAACAAAATATAGGAAAAGAGTCGTCTTTTTTTGTAACTGCTCCACAAATTGGGCATAGCGCTTTTGTAAGAATTGCATGCTTTTTAATATGTTGAAAACTTTGCTGGAAACCCTTAAATTGTTTGCATGGAATAATGGCGCAATAAACAGGTTAAATAATAAAGCAACTAGCAACTTTATCGCTTTATTTTCTGTCATTCGGCTGCCTTATAGTCAAATTTTAATTTAATTTTTCAAATAAGGCAGTGTCAAAATATTTTTCTCGCTCTAATTACTTCACCTCGTATAATTCCGCCATGGCAGGAAACAAACAAAAGTTGCCGCTCCGGTTCGCAGCATATAACACAGAGAATATTGTTTTGACTTTTATCTTCAGTTAAAATTTCTGCATTATCATCACTGGATGTGGATTTCGTTTACGAAGTGGTACGAAGTAGTGATGTAAAAATATGTAAAATTATAACTACTCTCAGACTTTTAAATTTTAACGTATACTCGGTACAAGCAGGTGGTATGAATTGCGCAATAAACAGGTGAAGTAAAAAAACAGCTTTCTCGCTTTATGTTCTGACATTCTGCTGTCTTATAGTCACATTTTATAGGCATGTTTTCAAATAAGGCAGTGTCAAAATATTTCTTCTCACTCTAATATTATTTCACCTGGTGTAATACCACCATGGGTGGGGTGCATGCAATAATACCATACGCAATAATTCCCATTACTTGGACATTAAAAAGCAGATTCAGAAGTGAACTACTGTAATGTTATTATTCTTTTTTCTAAACGGTTATGATGACAGCAGTGCATAACTGCGACACAAATTTGCGTTATTGCCGTTGAATCATGCAGCGCTGAAGTGGCTATTACTAAAGCATCCAGAAGGACAGCTAGCTCAGTGGATTGAGAGACTGCAAAGTAATGACTTCGCTATTGAGCACCGCAAGGGAAGGGTCCACGGAAATGCTGATGCCATGTCCCGTCGACCATGTACCCTGAATGTAAACACTACTCAAATGGTGAGGCGAAAGAAGAAATTATAGACGTCCGACTAACGACATAAAACCAGCGGAAGAGTGGAAGGAAGAACAGCTACGAAAGTGTCAGCAGTAGGATCCAGATCTGGAGCTTTTGGTGCATGGACTGGAGATTTACAGACGGCCAACTAAGGAGCAAATGGCAGCGGAGAGCCCAATCGCAAAGGCACACTAGGCACAATGGAAAAGCTTAAAGCTGATATCTAACAGTTTGCATAATAATAATAATAGATTAGCGCTCACACATTTGTTAGAGTTTGGCCGAGCTTCTTCTCCGATTTCAGGCGTGCACCTTGATGTTGTCACACAAAGAGGAGGGACCTACAGTTTTACGCTGACTCCGAACGACGCTTGTATTTTTATGATAAGCTGTTTTTCATGGCAGATATACACTCGGAGGTTTGCCATTGCCTGCCGAGGGGCGATCGCTGTTAAGAAAAAACCTTTTTTCTAAATTTTTTTGCGATGTTTCTTTGACCAGGGTTTGAACTCAGGCACTGCGGAGTGGAAGCGCGCACTGATTACCACTACACCACAGTTTGCATAGGGTAAGGAAAAGTCAAGATGGTCAGTGCTCCCACAATTTTATAGTAGTTCCGAGGGTAAGATTCCGAACGTTCTCAAGCAAATCCACAATGGTCCTAGTGGTGGGTACCTGGGAATCACGAAGACCCCGGAGAATATAAATCATAGGTTCTATTGGGTTGGTTGTACGCAATCAGTCGCAGAGTGGAATTCCAACTGCGCGGAGTGTATTGCAGCTAAAGGACTGAAATAAAGAAGTCATAGCCAAATGAAGTAGTATAACTCAGGTGCACCATTCGAGCGGATTGCCATGGATATAGCCAGTCCATTTCCTATGAACAGACTGGAAACAAATACGGTATTGTGGTTATGGACTACTTTAGCAAATTGCCGGAGGTGTACCCGATTCCCAACCAGGAAGCTAAAACAGTGGCGGAGATATTCACTAACAATTGGGTTGCGAGATAGGGTGTACCTATAGATCTGCACTCTGACCTAGGCAGAAATTTTGAATCGGAGTTGTTCCAAATACTGGGTATCCGGAAAACTTTAACAAGGCTCTTCATCCCATTCCCAATCAGATGACATGGTGGAATGCTACAACCGAACTCTGGAAGAGCATTTGCGGAAAGTCATGTACAAGAATCAGAAATATTGGGATGTCCACATATCCTTGTTCTTGATGGGATACCGAGGATTCCCAAGAAGAAGATTTACCGTTGCTGTACACTCCACAACGGAAGAAAGGTTTGTCTCAAAAACTACAGCGGATACCTTATACATTGCATATTTTAAATATTCAATATAGCAATGAAATAAGATAGAAAAATGTAATCTTATCTACCCTTCTACGTCGGCCATTGTTTACTTCGAAATGTCATGAAAGTATCAATTAGCTGAGCGATGCCCAGTTTGCTTTCTGTATACGCATCGATAACTTTTACGATACATTTTGGGACATGCCATATAGTCAAAAATTACACATTTGCATTTAGGAATGCGTGACTTTGTATATTTGCTTTGCAACTGACGCTTTAGAACTCAGCCTAACTTGAGCACGTTGTTAATCGACACAATTTCATTTTTTCGTTTTAATTGGAGATCAAAGAAAGATCTACTCACACCGAAAAAAAAACAGTTAAGAAGAGCCAAATACACAGACAGTAACCAACAAAATCCACATAGGACATTCGATTTTTGAGTTATATTGCATCATTCATCAATAAGCTTTGTGTGGTGTAGTGGTCATTGTTGCCAGAGAAAGTCCCCTAAAAATCTTAATTTTTTCGAAAAAAATCTCCAAAATAAGATTTTAAAGCTAAAAAAAAATCTTTTCGATCCCAAAAAATCTTAATTTAAAATACCTAAAAAGGAACACAAAATTCGATATTGTCTTTACGGCTGTAAATAGCCCTTATTATATTGGTTGAAAAAATTACCAATTTCAAGTTATAAAGTCCTTTTTATAACAACTTAAACTTAAAATGAATATTGCCTCATATCATCACAAAATTTGTAGCACAGTTAACATATGTATATATACACTGGCGAAAATATAAATAGGAACGCGACATTTTGCAAGTTTTGACCGACTTCAAAAAAGGACGAGTTTATCAATGCGTGCGAATATTTTTTGTATGTATATATGTTACCGCATAACTTTGGACTACTTGAACTGATTTCGATAATTCCTTTTTATCGGAAAGGTGGTACCTCAAGGGTGATCCCATACTAATTTGTTTAAAAATTAATTGTTTTTTTTATGAAAGAATACCTCGTTAACTATCAAAAACCATGACACAAAGTTCCATAACAATTTGGAGCTTTTTAATTCGATTTTTTATTGATATTTTTACATGGACGTTGTTTTATAAATCTTACCGCCCCTTTTTTCTCGTTTTACATTTATCCATGTAAACCCATCAGCAAATGTTTCTTAAAGGACAGTTTACTTGAAATTGTTCATTGTTGTCATTTAAATAAACTAGAGGGAATACAAAGGACCGTTTGTTCTTTTCCTCCACTCTCTAGCTCTGCACTAGAGTATATGTTTTACTGTGCGAGAAAAGAAGGCAGATAATACTGTGGGGGATCTCGTATTTCATTTTTCTTCTTCCTTAATTTGCTGCTTACAATGATGTAGCAAGGATAATATAAATAAATTAACAATTTCAACTTAAAAATTAAATATATTACATCATACACAAAAATCTTCATTTTGAAGATATCTCCCCCTGAAGTACAAAATATCGCAAAGAAATACATTTGACTGTTCTTCGAAGTACACAGTACAAGAGCGAAAAGAGAAGTACTGTACTTCCGAAAGAAGCGCGGTGGGTCACATTAGTTATGCGGTAACATACACAAAAAAAACATATTCCGACGAATTGATAACCTTCCCCTTTTTCTGAAGTCGGTTAAAAATGTATATTAAAGCCCACAATAAGACGCAAGAAATACATTTTTTTCATTAAGTTTCGTTAAGGTTTCCAAGATACAGCATTTTAAAGAAAGGTATGCATGACGTTTTCTTAAAGTTTAAGTCCCGTGTAAATAGGCAACTCTACTTCATATCGGCAAAATATGCTGCGAGATTGCGAGATAAAGCATATGATACTTTCAAAAAAATATGTTTTTTAGAAGAAGTGTATAAGAAAGGAAAAAGACGTATACTTAAAAAGCGTTTTTACTTAAAACCTCATTGCGAGAGTCGTGTCGAATGCAAGCAAGAGGCTGTTATTCTTCTAAATAAAATACTTTTATGTATATTTGAAGTGTATTATATTTTTTGAGATTTTTTTGAAAAAGTACTATACATTTCTTGGAACATGTTGGCAACCCTAGCTCTGGAAAATGTTTTTAATGTGGAAAGTTAAGCCACTTCGCCCGCGATTGCAGCGGAAGTTCCAGTGGGCTGAACAATTCAGCAGGACGCAAGCGCAAAGCTGATGAAGACGAGCGCAGCTGCAGTCAGTTGTTAAACTAAAACGAGCCAGCAGAAAGGGGCGCGAGCTGGATCCCGCAATTGAATGCCCCACAATTTCCATCTGGCAAATTGGCGGAAAACCGAGCAACGTTACTTTTGGAGGATATATGGACGAACATGAGCGAGTACTAACTGTGGATACATTCCATCATTCGATCTGATTTACTAAATTATGAGGAGGACGAAATCATCATAAGGGCACCAAGATCGAACAGAATCATGGAATATAATCACATGGAAGTACCACTTAGCTTTCATTATGATGGCCCGTACACAGCAAACGAGTGATCCTAGAGGAGGGCGAACAGATTCCACCGAAGTCAGAGGAAGTTGTTTTGGGCGAATGTTGGGGATTGTGGAACAAACAAACAAATTATGGGTGGTTGAAGCAGCACAAAATTTTATACCGGACGAACCTATGGGTAAAACCCTGGCTATGACAAAAAAAGATGGACGCATCCCAATTCGAGTAGTTAATGAATTCAAAACACCAATCAAACTCCGAAGAGGAACTGTACTGGGACAATGTCAAGAGGTAGAAGCCATCGTAAGCTGCGAGAAGTTACCTAAAGGCGGTTCCATTGACGAGAATGACATCGCGGAAGACATCAATGTATGGATTGGAAGGGTTGGAAGGAAAATACCAGCACAAGTCTATGGAACTTCTCCGCAGATACTCCAAGATATTCGACAAGGATGACAACAAACCAGGCAGGACCAACGTTGTAAAATATGCAATCCGTCAAGCTGCTCGGAGTGTTCCACTTGCCAAACGTGAAGTTGTAAGCCAAATCATAAAATAAATTAGCGATAGTGGTTTGTCTGAGCCATCAGCGAGTCCATGGAGTAGTACTTGTGGAGAAGAAGGATGGCCAAATGCGGCCGGAAATTAAATGATGTGACGAAGGAGGACAGCTATCCAGTGCCCAGTAGCTCATTTCAGTAACTCTTTTCTATCGATTATTTCTTTAGTAGTAGAATATAGTAGTAATAGTAGAATATACCATGAACGACCGAATATAGATCACCCAGCACGGCGTGCGAGAAACAAGTTATTTTTTTGCAGTGACTAATTTTTTCGCCGCCATGTGAATGAAACGGAATGAAACCTGTGTGTGAATGAAAGAACCGATTAAAAAATGACGTCATCAACTATTATTTTTTTTCCCAAATGCAATTACAAATACACGGTTGCCGTGCTGGGTGATCTTGTTAGTTGGATCATGGTATTCATTCTCTACTACTTATTCATATATGAATTCGCCTTGGTGGAGAATTGTTACAGAAACGAACTACAGGATTGATGATACGCTGGACTCGTTGACTACGGAGTTTTCTTGGACTATGCACTTACTATCACCGGTTTGTTGCGAAGTTCGCCAGCGTTGCTAATAGCCTCCATGAGCTCACTAGGAAAAATAGAGCCTTCGNGACTATGCACTTATTATCACCGGTTTGTTGCGAAGTTCGCCAGCGTTGCTAATAGCCTCCATGAGCTCACTAGGAAAAATAGAGCCTTCGAGTGGAACAAAGAGCAGGGGGAGACTTTCCAAGCTCTGAAGGAACGGTGACGTACTGTACCTATGCTAGCTTATCCGGTTCCAGGTGCATTATTTATTTTGGATACGGATGCTAGTGGTTATACAATAGGAGGCGTATTGTCCCAGGTAGGGATGGGTAAATTCGACATTCGAAGTATCGATATTCGAATTTTAATCGAATTTTAGCTCCACAATGGCGAATTTTTGAAATTGATCTTTGTGTTGCTAAAATTCGGATAAAATCGAATTTTTCTAGAAAAAATCGAATTTCATCTTTATTTCCAAAAAATCAACTCTTCAAATTTTTTCTTTCTGACTAAATTTGCCATCACTGTGTGTGGCGCTCCATTTGTCTTAGGGATTCAAGCAAAAAATACATGTTTTTCGATCTGATGCATAAAAACAAAAAATCTGTGCCAAGAAGGAACTGTTATTCCAAATTCAATTTAAACAATTTTTTATAAAAAAAACTAGTTTCTTTGTTGCTTTTTTATTTTAAATTTTTAGAGGCTTTTACGTTAGTAGCATGAAGCTTTTGCCTGAGAAGACCCCTAGTAAAATTTCCCGGAGAATAATTTTTTAGAATATATCAATCCATAAACGATCTGCCAAATTTGCTTTTTGCGAGATTCTTGAAGTAAGGGTCAAATATGACCGGGTTAGGCGGGAGATAACGGTTTAAAATGTTCTACGAAAATATTTCCCAAGAAATTTTAATATATATGTCTTAACCTTTAATTTCACTCAGACATTTATTTTAACTATTTTTTTCGACTTTTTTGAAAACTACTTAGGCCGAGATATGAAAACTTTAGTAGGCCATAAAATAAAAATACGAGCTAACTTTTGCATATCCATCGAGCGTTTTACTACTGGATGGGTAGACATTCAGAAAATGTTAACAGAGTACGGGCTGGTTTCGGCTGTCGCACAGTGTAATTTTAGATTAACTTTTTAAACAGGTGGCCACTCCCTTCAAGCTCCTCAAAAATATTTTAATTGTTGCATAGTATTTTAAGTACAAAACTTCTTTAAATAAATTCGATTTGTTAAACAGGTGGCAACCCTCCTAAATGTAATTAAAACAAAGTTTATTCAAACCCATTCCGATTGATACCCATATTGGAGTAATTTATTTAACTTATTAAATATGTAATTTGATTTTGATTTTCTTACATATGGCACAAAAGTAAAACCATGTTACACATATACATTTCATTTGACACCTACCCCCTTTTTGAAAATCGAAAGAACTATACAGATTGTATGACTTGGTGGNTTCAGCGACTATGTGAGATAGGGCCTTTCTATATTAAGGCAACGATATACATTTCATTTGACACCTACCCCCTTTTTGAAAATCGAACGAACTATACAGATTGTATGACTTGGTGGTAAATATTTAACGCAAACATCTGCGGAAGCGATTATTTGAATTTGATTTTCTAACCTGTGGCAACCCTTTTCATAGAACTAAAACTATGTTGCAGACCCAAAGGACAGGCCTTTAATCCTACTCCTAATTTTTTTAAATACAGATTTTATGACTTGGTGTTAAATATTTAACGCAAACATCTCCGAACTCGATTAAGAAGTTTCACTTAAAAAAAAATTTTGCGAAACTCGAAAAAATTCGAATAAAATCGAATTTGCACCACCGAATTTCGAATCGAATAATCGAATAGTTGGGCAAGGTTCGAAATTCGGAAAAAATCAATTTCAACCCCCCACTACCCATCCCTAGTCGCAGGTAATTGATGAGCAAGAGAAGGTGGTTGGCTTTTATAGACGGTCTAATAGAAAACCAGAGAGGAACTACTGTGTAACCCGGCGGGAACTACTACCGTTGGTGTAGTGCATCAAACTTTTGCACAAGTACCTCCATGGGAAACGTTTCCGAGTTCGTAAGAATCATGCAGCGCTGAAGTGGCTATTACTAAACCATCGTGAAGGACAGCTAGCTCGGTGGATTGAGAGACTGCAAAGTAATGCCTTCGCTATTGAGCACCGCAAGAGAAGGGTCCCTTCGACCATGTACCCTGGAATGTAAACACTGCTTAAAAGGTGAGGCGAAAGAAGACACTATAGACGTCCTACTAACGATATAAAACCAGCGGAAGAGTGGAAGGAAGAACAGCTACGAAAGTGTCAGCAGTAGGATCCAGATCTGGAGCTTTTGGTGCATGGACTGGAGATATACAGACGGCCAACTAAGGAGCAAATGACAGCGGAGAGCCCAATCGCAAAGGCACACTAGGCATACGCCTAGCTTAAAGTCGATATCTAACAGTTTGCATAATAATAATAATAGATTGGCGCTCACACATTTGTTAGAGTTTGGCCAAGCTTCTCCTCCGATTTGAGGCGTGCGCCTTGATGTTGTCACACAAAGAGGAGGGACCTACACTTTTACGCCGACTCCGAACGGCGATTGTATTTTTATGAGAAGCTGTTTTTCATGGCAGAAATACACTCGGAGGTTTGCCAAAACCTTTGAAAAAACCTTTTTTCTAAATTTTTTTGCGATGTTTCTTTGACCAGGGTTTGAACCCAGGCGCTGCGGAGTGGAAGCGCGCACTGCTTACCACTACACCACAGTTTGCATAGGGTAAGGAAAAGTCAAGATGGCCAGTGCTCCCACAATTTCGTAGTAGTTCCGAGGGTAAGGTTCCGGACATTCTCAAGCAATTCCACAATGGTCCCAGTGGAGGGTACCTGGGAATCACGAAGACCCCGGAGAAGATAAATCAGAGGTTCTATTGGGTTGGTTGTCCGCAATCAGTCGCAGAGTGGAATTCCAACTGCGCGGAGTGTATTGCAGAATTATATTCAGCTGGTGGGAACCACAAGAGCCGCTACTTAATATAATATTTCGCTTTCGCATGGTATTGTTTGCCGATGTTGAGAAGATGTTTCGACATGTACTTGTTACAACCCGAACATAGGGATTTTCAACGCATTATTTAGAGAGGGTCACCAACCGACGACATCACTATATACCGCCTTACGGTGACTTATGGTGTGGCTAGCAGTCCTACAACGCGGTCCGCGCACTCAATCAAGGCGCATACGATAACTACATGGTGGTCACCGATAGTCCGCAATCGATAGCGGCCCGCGATGCGATCTTGTCGTCTTTTTATGTCGACGATTTTCTTACCAACTGTGACACTGAAGAAAATGCAACTGACCTTGCAGCCAACGTTACTTCCATATTGTTTGAAGGCTACTTCCATTTACGTAAATGGAATTACAATAGTGGTGAGGTATTAACACGTTTGATTGGCAACCGTTCTCCTATCGTAGAGATAACCATCGAATCACCAACAGCTACTGTACTTGGGCTTCGATGGGATGCAGCAGCAGATGAGCTATTTTTCAAGGTAAATCTGAAAGAGAGCATGGGCTTTCCGAGGAAGCGACGGATACTGAGTGACGTCGCAAAACTATTCGACCCTACCGGCATACTGGCACCAGTTGTAATAGCTGGAAAAATATTCATACAAAGGTTGTGCGCCGCTGGCTTGTCGTACGATGAACCACTTCCAGATGAACTTCAAACCACCTGGGTACTTTTTACAGCGAATTCGTCGCGATAAACAAATTCCAGATTACGCGATGGCTGAAGGAAGAGCTACTACCTTGCTGGGATTTTGCGATGCCAGTACCCTCGCGTATGCAGCTGTAATATAAATGAGAACAACAGATTCGGAAGGTCATTCAGCTGTATCACTGCTTACGTCTCGTACCAAGGTGGCCCCTTAAAGGGGCAACGATCCCGCGTCTGGAGCTTTGTGCAGTACATTTGCTCGCTGTTACCCTCGAGTCGGTGAAGTGAAGTGGACACATACAATTTTAACTCCGCGTTTTCAGTACTTTTATATTGGAAAAGCGGCAATTCGTTATCTAAGTGTGTTTCCAGTGAAAGACAGTGTCACAAACGTAGTGGAGTAACTATCGTTGCGCGTGGACGTGTTTTTTTTTACGTTCTCTGGTCGTTTCTTTTTTTCCTGCTAACTCTAATTCGTACAATGAGTGACAACATACATGTGTACATAAACTATCAGAAATCAGAAATTGTGTGCCTTTCTATATGAGACAGTGACTCTAATACGTAATATTTAATATTTTTGCCTGCTATTTTTAAACTAACAATGCCGTGTGTAGGTGCAAATAAGGTAGAGCGTGAACAAGATAAAGTGCAGTGCGATGAACTTTTTCATCTACGCTGTGTTAACCTTCTGCCAGCTGATCTTGAGGTTTTGCTAAAAACCGGTAAGCAATTTCACTGTAATCGGTGTGTCNTAATATTTAATATTTTTGCCTGCTATTTTTAAACTAACAATGCCGTGTGTAGGTGCAAATAAGGTAGAGCGTGAACAAGATAAAGTGCAGTGCGATGAACTTTTTCATCTACGCTGTGTTAACCTTCTGCCAGCTGATCTTGAGGTTTTGCTAAAAACGGGTAAGCAATTTCACTGTAATCGGTGTGTCGCCGACCGGCGTCATTCTCTTCGTTTGCCTTCACCACCCAACAACACGGATGAGTGTAATGCTAATAATATGGAGCAAAGTGAGCTAATCGAGTTGGTCAAGCAACACACATCTAAGCAATCAATTGCTTTAGAGACTGCACTAAACGAAATCACCGCTCTTAAAGAAGAAAATACTCGCATGGTTGCTGCAGTCAATTTTCTGCGTGAAGATAATTTGTCACTCGTCAAACAGACATAATTGCTTGAAGCTGAAGTTCGCTCCCGGCAAAGTAAATTTTGCTTTGATGAGTTGCTGTCGGCTTGCTTATTTAATCAAGACGTCTCGCGACATCTACAAGTGTACCGACGCTACGTTTCAAACTACCCACAACGCTTTGAAAAGTACATCTTCGAACACTACAACTCGTTCCAATTATCTTCGTTCTCTTAGCCCCGCTGGTGTCATCCCCGTTGTTTCTCTCTGTGCGCCTGAACCTATCAGTGTGACTACATCAACAACAGCAACCACTAAGAGTACTGCCAATTCTGCTTGCGTCAGTATCGAAAACATTAATGTCGGCGTGACAACATTAATGACCGCTACTACTAAGAGACCACCCCCCGTATGCTGATGCTGTCTCTAATTCTGCCTTTGCTGCTAATTCGGCTGCTGCTACAACCACTGATGGTGTTAGTTGTGTATATTCTCAACTAAACGCTGATGCTCTGTCACTCCCGCCGGCTGAAGCTAATTTGGAATCGCCTGCACAGTAGACACGAATGCAAAGAAAAAAGTCCAAAAAGCAGGCTACCACTGACGTAGCAATTGGTGTCAACAAAAGCACGGATCTCGACGTTGTCGCATCCAAAACCTGGATCCATCTGTCGTCCTTCAAATCTACTGTCAGTGACGAAAATATCATAGCCTATGTAGCGAGAAACGCCGCAATTGATAGCGGCCAAATTGCCTGCTTCCCCCTCATTAAAAAAGAAACTGATATTAACAAGCTAAGAAAGATTAATTTTAAGCTTGGTGTCTCGACTACGCTCCTTGGCAAGGTTCTAGATCCTGCGCTATGGCCAGCCGACGTCAAAGTTCGACCTTTTCAATTTATTGAAAATGCTGCCGGAAAAAATAAGACTGCCTAGCAACTAACCAACAAAAAAGATTGTGAGTTTAAAGAACGGCATTCGGACTAAATCTGAGGCTATTCGCATTTTAAGTGCTTATTCGGAGTTTGATGTTATTATCTTTGTGGAAACGTGGCTGAGTACTGACTTTTTTGATCAAGAGTTTTTTGATGCCAAAGTATATAATATCTTTCGTAAAGACAGAGATGCAATAAAAACGGGCTGCTCGCTTGGAGGTGGTGTGCTAATTGCGGTACAACGGAGATTACGGGCTTGTCAAGGAACTCTTTGGAATTCGGATACCATTTTGGATCAATTGTGTATCTGCCTAAGTGGATCACCTGCTTATGGCTCCTTATATCTAATTTCATCGTATATTCCGCCTAATAGTAACTACTCCATTTATAAAACACACACAGATAATATTGTTCACTTAGTTCATAACAACTTAGCTGATAATCATCTTTGTGTATTTGGTGACTTCGACCTTCCTAACATTTCGTGGTCTGGGTGTTTCTCTAACTTGGGTCTTACTCCAACAAAGATTACAGCTGCGCATTAGTCATATTGTATAGATAATATCTTAAGTCTAGATTTAACTCAAATTAATTATTTTACTAACAAGCTTAATAGAATTCTTGATCTGGTTTTCACCAGTGCGAATATTAACACCACCATTTCCCAGTGTCTTTCCCCATTCTCTCCGGCAGACAAACATCATGTCTCGTTATCATTTAAGGTGGAATTCTATGAATTCTCAGTCAGCAAGTCTGAAGAAAAAGTTACGTTCAAATATGGATGCTGTGACTTTGATAAACTAAACTCTTGCTTGCTTGAAACTGACTGGGCGAATTTGTTCTCCAGCTTAGATGTTGCAAGCTGTTATTGTACTTTTAAATATCGAGTAAACGAAATCTGTCTTAAAAAGATTCTAATAATNTTGTTATTGTACTTTTAAATATCGAGTAAACGAAATCTGTCTTAAAAATATTCCAATAAAGAAAAAAAGGGCCTACAAACTTCCGTGGTACAATTATGAACTAAAAAAACTTAAGAACCAACGAAATCAGTTTTTTTAATAAGTTCAAAAAAACTAAGGTACAGCCTCATTTTATACGGTATCAGCAACTGTTGTAAAAATTCAACTGCCTAAATAAGTTCCTTTATAGAAACTATATTTTCAGTATAGAATCGAACATTAAATCAAATCCTAAAACTTTTTGGCACTACATTAAGTCTATCAGGTCCAGCGTTGGTGTTCCTTCTGCGGTTTGTCTTGGGGAAAAACTTGCTAGCTCACCTTTAGAAGATGCAAATTTATTCGCCGATTTTTTCAAATCGAATTTTTCTAATGACGACGTTAGCGACCCGTGCTACTCTTCTCACAATAACCTTCATCACTAAACTTTGGCTCCATAAGTCTTACTTCTGATGACATAATTCGGGGCATTAATTCTTTAAAAGTCTCAACTCAGACTGACATTGATGGTCTTTGTTCCGCCCTTCTAAAAAAATGCCCAGCGCTAATACCACCTATTAAATTTATTTTCAACACCTCACTACGTACTGGAGTTTTTTTGGATAACTGGAAAGTAACAACTATTACCCCAATTTTCAAAAGTGGCAAAATAATGATGTTGCTAACTACAGGCCAATCTCCAAGCGGTCTACAATTTCTAAACTGTTCGAAAGTATAGTGAAGGAGAAAATGTACTTTGCCGTTAAGAGTTTAATCTCACCTCACCAGCATGGCTTTGTCGCTGGACGGTCTACGCTTACTGACCTAGCGGTCTTTAGTGAATACTGCATTGACACGTTTTCTTCTGGGCTCCAAGTTGATCGTATATACACTGACTTTTTCAAGGCATTCGACAAAGTATCCCATTGCATTCTGTTGCGCAAGCTTGCCACGCTGGGTTTCAACTCTATGTTCCTGAAGTGGCTGAATTCTTATTTAAGTAATAGGTGCTGCGTGGTCTCAATCGAGGGGGTATCTTCTACTCCATTTACTGCATCATCTGGCGTACCACAGGGTAGCATCTTAGGACTTTTACTCTTTGTTCTTTTTATTAATGATATAGGCAGCTGTTTTTCATTCTCTTCTTCTTGCTTTACGCGGATGACCTAAAAGTTTTCTCTTCGATTAAGAGTTCTGAAGATGCTTCTAGGTTCAATTAGATATCAATAGATTGTACTTATGATGTTGTCACCTACATCTCAATATTAGCAAGTGTTATCACGTAACGTTTTCCAAACAACGTAACGATGTGCAAACATCATACAGTATCTCTGGTACTCCCCTTTAGTCAGTTTCTGAGATCAAAGACCTTGGTGTAATTTTCGATGCGTCTTTTTTATTCAATAACCACATCAATTTTATCATATCTAAATCATATGCTGCGTTGGGATTTGTTCGTCGAAATAGTTGTAATTTTACTGATCCCTACACTCTGAAATTACTCTACACGTCTTTTGTTCGTCCAAAGCTTGAATATGCAGCACTCATCTGGAGACCTCATCATAAATTTGCCATCGATAGAATTGAGCGTGTTCAAAAAGTTTTCCTTAAATATGCCCTTTGTTCCCTCAGTTTCNTTTGTTCGTCGAAATAGTTGTAATTTTACTGATCCCTACACTCTGAAATTACTCTACACGTCTTTTGTTCGTCCAAAGCTTGAATATGCAGCACTCATCTGGAGACCTCATCATAAATTTGCCATCGATATAATTGAGCGTATTCAAAAAGTTTTCCTTAAATATGCCCTTTCTTCCCTCAATTTCTCCACTCCCATCCCTCCGTACAATTCCCGCCTCCTTTTGATTAACCTTAAGTTCCTCGAAAGCAGAAGGACTATTCTTTCCTTGTCTTTTGTGCGTGGCTTGATAAGTGGTGGAATCGATTGCCCCGCATTACTGCTTGCTATTCAATTTCTTATTCCTGAGAGAACACTTCGTTTTAATCTTCCCTTTTACCTCAAGGCCCTCAGTACGAATTACGTAAGAAACGCCCCGTTAGTGCGAGCACTTCGAGAACTCAACGAGATTTCGAATTCTATTTTGCTTGATTTTTCTTTGCCCAAGAATATATTTTATAGTTTATTGAATTCAATTTTATTTTAGTCCCTCCTGCACTTTAGTTCGCTGCTATCGTTTTAGTCAGTAAGAACCTTTGTAGTTTATTGACTTTTTTGAAATAAATAAATAAATAAATAAGCTTAGCGCGGACGCAAACCGCACTGTGATACAGCTTCTACCACGCAATCGATACAGTGGTGTTCAATAAAACAGCAGTGTTCTATAGGCTTAGTTGGGGAACAGATGAACGCGTACTTGTTTCCACCAAAATGGCCGAAAAAAAACTTCGAACNGCTTCTACCACGCAATCGATACAGTGGTGTTCAATAAAACAGCAGTGTTCGATAGGCTTAGTTGGGGAACAGATGAACGCGTACTTGTTTCCACCAAAATGGCCGAAAAAAAACTTCGAATAAGGATCCACCGATCTCGATCTCCAGGAGAAAACCCTTTCAGGCGGAATTCCACTATAATGCGCTCCCCTCCAAGAGCATGGCTGCAAAGCAAGGACGCCCTATTCGAAGTGCAAAAACAGAGTGCACCTGCTTTAAACGCAAGCCAGCGAACTAGCGATTGAGGCGATAAAGCTGCAAGAGGAGATAGGGCGATAGAGTTGACCCTGAGGTAATTTCAACCAAGAAACTTAAAACAAAAGAGCAAACTTCAAAAGAGTGGAACGACCGAAAACCTATGGGTAACGGCGGCCTAGTGCAAACGGGCTCGAAGAATAACAACAAAAAGTCTAGGATGATAAGCGAGGCAGCTGGTTAATTAGGGCATTAGGCCAATAAGTGGAGACTGATGCAAAATCAACGGAAGATAAGCAAAATAGCAAGGAAGGATAAGCAAAATAGCAAAAATCTTGGTATAGGCGGGACGAATCCGTGTAGGCTGGGTCAACTGCTGGGTTCCCGAAATAAATATTCCAGTAAGATGTTAGCGATGTTACCGGCACGTGCTTGCGCTGCTCAGAAAAGGGGCACTTAGCCAAGCTATGTAAGGCAGCGCCCAAATGCGCCATTTGGGGTTGGAGAGAATCATCCTACTGGAAGCTTCAGATGTCCGGTGTATAAAAAGGCGGTTAACTAGTTGACGCAATGATCAGCTGCCTACAAATTAATCTAAACCACTGTGTGTGTGCGGCGCAAGACCTCGTAAAACAAGCAATCTTCGGCGAAATATAGACGCTGGTCTCATCAGCGAGCATTATAGAGCACCCTCAGTGGAAGGAAGCTGGTTGCAGGACAAACGAGAAACTGCAGTCTGGGATGCGGAGCTCTCCCCTTCGAAACTAGAAGTAATAGGCAGCAGGAGGGCTTCATCTATGCAAAAATTGGAGGAATTCACTTCTACAGCTGCTACGCACTACCAAGCGAGTTACTAGAAGACTACAAAAACATGCTAAGCCGTCTAGCAGTTGATGTTGGCGGGAAAAGACCTGTGATCATCGCTGGAGACTTAAATGCGTGGGAAGTAGAATGGGGTAGCTCTAAAACAAGCCCACGGGGCTAGGCACTCCTCTCGACATCTTTGTCAATCTCGACATCGTGCCGCTTAATAAGGGGGAGAAAAACAACTATCAGAAAGGGAACGCGGGATCGATCATTGACTTGACCTTTTGCATCCCTGCGCTATTTAACAGATTAGAATGGGAAGTCTTAGAAGATTTCATACAGTGATCACTTTGCGATTTCCATTATAATACATCCGCCGCGAAGCTGTGTGCAGAAAAAACGGATTACGAAAGTGCAAATCGCTGGCTGGAAAGTAAAAATGCTAGATAGTACATGCTGGAGTACATTACAGAGCTCCTGCCTTACACACTCGTCGAAAGCGCCAAAAACACCGACACCTGCGCTAACCCACTAATGAAGCTGGTAACCAATATATGCGACGCATCGATGCCACGTAAAAAACTCGGAAACGGGAGAACTCCATCCTACTGGTCGAACCAGGGAATAACACAGCTGCAAGCGGAATGCCTCTGGATGCGGCGACAATACCAAAGACAGGGCGCTAAGAGTAACCCTGAGCATACAAAAGCAAGCGTCAGGAACTGCGAAAAGCAATCCAGCAAAGTGTACGCGAGGCTTTCCAGGAGCTGATAAGAAATATTGACACAGCCCTTGGGCCACAGGGTACAACATTGTGCTAAAAACTTTGAATGGGAAAAATGCTAAGTCTCCAGTGTGTCCCAGAATAATAAAGAAAATTATCTCAGGGTTATTCCCGCACCAAGATTTGTAAAGCGTGCCGCGTGAGCTGAATGTAGAAGCCTCCGAAATTCCGCCGGTTAGCAAGGCCAAGTGCTTGCCGCCACAGCCAAGATTAAGGCCAAAAAATCGCCATGTATGGACCGAATCCCGAAGGGCGTTCTCCAGCACATAGTTAGGAAAAAATCTGAACTTTTTAGCCACACACACACAAGGTGTATCCAGAAAAGTATATCTCCAAGGAAATGGAAACGGCAACGGCTGGTTCTACTACCAAAAGGTAACANCATCTGAACTTTTTAGCCACACACACACAAGGTGTATCCAGAAAAGTATATTTCCAAGGAAATGGAAACGGCAACGGCTGGTTCTACTACCAAAAGGTAACAAGCCCCCGAGGAGCCGTCATCGCACAGACCTTTGTGCATGCTGGATACTGCAGGCAAACTATGGAAGGAGACCGGGGACTCAAACTGGCATTATGGGTTCCTAAAAAAAGCGTTCTATAATTGACTCGGTAGCTGCTGTCTGCGATATCGCACAACATTCAATTGAGGGTAAGAAATGGTTGGAAGGTACCATGCAGTACTGCGCTGTAATCACGCTGCATGTAAGAAATGCATTCAATTCTGCCAACTGGGGCCAAAAAATAATAGTGATAAAAATTAACGTCCCGGATGACTTAACAAGAATAATAACCAGTTATTTCAGCGAAAGAATGCTCTACTAAGACACCAATGAAGGTCAAAGAAAAGTACCCTATTACAAGCGGTGTTCCCCAAGGGTCGGTCCTTGGACCGCTCCTGTGGAATATCATGTATGATGGCATTTCAAAATAAGTAAATCGGAAGGAGTGTCCATAGTAGGCTATGCAGATGACTTAGCGATTGTCGTGGTGGCAAAACATCTTGTGGACGTGTGGCGCATGTGCAGTGAAAGCATAGCGTCCGTGAAAAACTTGAGGCGCTGGTGTTGACCAGCCGGAAAAGGGTTGAATAAAGAGAAATACGAGTACGTGGCTGCACCATAAATTCGAGCCCAGCCAGAAAGTACCTCGGCGTCGTACTGGATCGCCGACTGAGCACCTGTAGAAAGGTCAGCACAGCTTTGGCAAGACTCATGGCAAACATGGGAAGCCCGAGACAGCAAAGAAGGATGTTGCTCATGAGCGTCAGTTTGTCCATTCTGATGTATGCGGCACCAATTTGGGCAGCTGCTGCATCCGTACCAGCATATATAAGAGCACCAGCCTCAGTCCATAGACTAGCGTCACTAAGGATATGCTGTTCGTTTGTGACAGTATCAGACGAAGCCGCAAATTTGCTGGCCGGAAGATACGCAATAAGACATAGTGGCAAAAGCCGCGGCAGAAACCAAGCGCAGTTCCATAAACCGGAAAGAGACCTTGCAACGATGCAACAACGAGTGGCGCGGCGCGAAAACGCACGTTGAGTGACGACACAGAATAAAGCCCAGTGCCTGCCCCGCGAAGAAATATCGGAATTGATTGTCCTGCGGGGGTGCCACATGCCATTGCGCCAGTAGAGGTATTCGAGCAGCGCATCTGTTGTATCATCGACTGTGGTGGCAAGGCCCACTACTCGTCGACGTGATGGCCAGATGATTCCGTTGAGTGAGCGCCTCAGTTCACTTCCACCACTCGTGTATACGGCAGCACTTCTACCACGTTGGCTTCTCACGCGGCGGCATTTGCGCACATTGGTAGTCAGCAGAACAGAAATCGACAACGCTCTTAATATACTGATTCGAAATGAGCAATACGATAATTTTTCAGTTCATATGGCCCAAATCCGGAAAGGAACTGGCGTATCTAGTTCCAGCAAGCTAAAATCATAAAATTCATGCATGGATGGCAAAGGCGTTCTGCGAGCCGGAGGCCGTATCTGCCAGAAGATAGGCGGTTCCCCATAATTTTAGCTAAATACGGTACATTAGTCGTGCTGATAACACTGTGCGACAGCTCGAATCGGTATTGAGTAAAACCAAATGCAAGTGATAGTTTTAGATGTCAATAATACTACGTCAATGGCTTTTTTTTCGAGTTTAGCTGTAATAAGGAAGAAATCCTTAATTGAATCTATGCACACAATTTATTATTAAATTAGGTTAAGTTCTTGAAAAATACTCATACAAAATACTTTCATTCTTTTGTCTACTTTTTCAAACTATCCTTCTTTTCTTTTTATTTCGATTTTCGAAATCATCGTCATAATTGATTTATTATTACTCTCCCGTTAAAGCGTAATTTTGCTATTCTAAAGGCTGTAGTCTTAAAATCGCTGTAACAGCTATTTTGAAGAATTATTTCATTTTGTNGAAAATACTTTCATTCTTTTGTCTACTTTTTCAAACTATCCTTCTTTTCTTTTTATTTCGATTTTCGAAATCATCGTCATAATTGTTTTATTATTACTCTCCCGTTAAAGCGTAATTTTGCTATTCTAAAGGCTTTAGTCTTAAAATCGCTGTAACAGCTATTTTGAAGAATTATTTCATTTTGTAGGTTTCGATAACCGCAATTTATCACAATTGTGTTAATTAGCTTTGAACCACAACTTGTTTGTTACGAAAACTGGAAAAAACAACAAAGCTTAAGCGGTAGAAGTTATAGCAGCTTAATATTTCGGAGATCACCACATCACCACATCAACTCATTAAACATCTTTTTTCTAGACTTTCAGCAGAGATCGAACCCGCCTCAGTTATCACTTTTTTCGGTGTTT
The DNA here is from genome assembly GCF_001687245.7 of Rhagoletis zephyria. NCBI lineage: Eukaryota > Metazoa > Arthropoda > Insecta > Diptera > Tephritidae > Rhagoletis > Rhagoletis zephyria. Next base: position 13,793 of record NW_016163658.1, on the reverse strand, counting down.
TACTTAAAAAAATGGTTGATTCTGAAAGAAAGTGTCAACATTTTTGGTATTGTTACGACAAGTTGCAAGTTCCACATAGTATAGTGGGAATACGCGAAAATATTGAAAAAAATTTGAGCTTTATTTCAACGAACGACTTGTACGTAATGTACCGTGCGCATCAAACAAAATGTTTAGAATTTGTTACAATTCGTTATTTAATTGGTTTAAAGCAGCACATAGTTCAATGCGGTTCGCAGTGCAAAATATCTGGACTGATCCTGGTAAAAATAATGTTATTTGTGACGATGATTTTGAAAATCAAAATAAAAAGCAAAAAAGAAGGTAAGAGCGAAGAAAAAGTAGCCAAAAGAACAAAAAAATATAATAAATAAATTACTTTCTGTTTACAATATTAATTGTGGTGTTTAAAATCACATCACGACTGAATTTTTTAATGAAGACCTCTAATTTAAGTATATGTATGGTAAAACTCAAGGAAATTTAATAAAATTTGCCTACAGCGCCATCTAGCCCAGAGATAATCAAAAAAAAATTTCAAAAATGAATTCCTCGTATCAAAAAATCCTTATACGAACATTTTCCAAAAATATTTTTCAAGAACTTAACCTAATTAAACAATAAATTGTGTGCAAGGATTCAGCTAAGGATATCGCCCTTATTTGATCTTACCTCGAAAAAAGCCATTGACGTAGTATTACAGTGTGGAACAAATTCAGGTTAGCAAAAGTTAGGTCGGTTCTGAGAGTGAGGGGTGAAAATAGAGGCTGAATTAGAAGACCCGTATCGCGGCGTTTGTTTATGTTAGTTCGAATTTCTTTTTAATCGACCTTGGAACTTTGCAGTCAAATGCCGATTTTCAGCAAATTGTTTATATGGTTTTTTGGCTATAACTCATCGAATAATTGATATTTTTTCAATCTGTTAAAGCCAAATTATTGCTAGAGACCTGTGCAACAATTAAAATTTTTAAAATTGATTTAGAAAATTTTTGTAGTGCTTATGAAGCAAAATGTTAGAATTTTTTTTTTCTTGCTTTTTGAACATATTTTCCACAAAACTAAGTCTTTTTTGCTTTCTGTTTGATCTATAATATGCTTCTCAGTTTCTTCAATAAATTTCATTTGAAAAGAAAACAATCATAATACAAAACTTGCCACTGCTATATCCATGCATTTCTTCTCAGAATACGACCCTGGTGAAGGTACATCCTATGAAACATCAAAGGACGCAATCCTAGTCACACAAAAGCAATTGGATGCAATTGTTGCAATTTTTTGTTTGACTCAGAAAAAATCAGAACAACTGGCTTCATTTTGAAAGGAAATAATTTGCTGGCGAAAGGTACCAAAGTAACAGCATATCGAAAACGACAAAAAGAGTTAGAAAAGTTCTTCAATGTGAATGATGCAAAAAATTTCGCTTATTGCAACGATATCGAAAAGTTAATGGAGACGATAGGGTTAACCTATAATAAAGATGATTGGCGTTTATTCATCGATAGTTCACTAATCAGCTTAAAAGTTGTGCTTTTGCACAAGACGAATAGAATGCCTTCTGTTCCAATTGCGTATAGCACTGACACTAGTGAAAATTTCGATAATTTGAAACACATTCTGGAAGTAGTCAAATATAACGAACACCAGTGGCGCATTTGCTGCGACCTCAAAATAGTTTCATTGATTACAGGCTTAACAGCATCTGGCCGTCCAAAATATCCGTGTTTTTTGTTGCGATTGGGATTCACGATACGGAGAAGGTATTAAAGGAAGAAACCAGTACAAACAGCATAACTGGAATAGTCGCATTGGACGGAAATGGCCTAAAGACAATAGGCTACACGAAAGTCTTGTTCCTGAAATGAAAATTTTGTTGCCGTTGCTCCACATTAAACTTGGCATTGCTAAAAATTTTTTGAAATGTATCGCAAAAAGAACAACTACAGGCAATCTGTTGCAAACATGTTGGCAGCTTTCGATGAAATTGGGGTTAATATGTCGTACAAAATTCATCTCTTGCATCAGCATCTTGATCAACTCGCTCAACAGTTGCCAACTGAATCTGATGAGCAAGGCGAACGTTATCACCAAACTGCGCTTCCATTTGAAGTAAGGTAACTATAGAGTGTGCATATTTTGAATTCCTAGATCTTTCTAATATCTTTGTCAGAGTGCACAATTTAAACATGTTAACGATTGAAAACTATTTTCGTTTCAGGTACAGAGGGAAGAAATCTCCAGATGCAATACTTGCTGAAATTTGATGGTGGTATAAAAACACCTTTGAAGAAGAGGAAGACGAGGAAGAAGGGGAAGACAAAGATAAAATTCCAGAATATCTGTTGGACGAAATTATCGACCTTTCTGATGATGATGACGATGACCAAGATATTAGAGAGAGCAGTGAAGTTGATCCACAGCCGCCTGCTAAACGGCAACTGGCCAAATCATTAATTTAATTAATTTAATTTTTTTACTTAAAACTTTTCATAACTAACATTTCAAATTATATTTTTTCCATATTTTTATCATTTCTTTTTCAATGTTTCTTCAAAACCAACACTGAAAAAATTGGTACATAAGAAATGAGAAGTAAATTAATATTTAGCTGGAAAACGCAGTTTTCTTTTCAAATGAAGTTTATTGAAGAAACTGAGAAGCATGTTATAGATCAAACAGAAAGCAAAAAAGTCTTAGTTTTGTGGAAAATATGTTCAAAAAGCATAAAAAAAAAATTTCCAACATTTTGCTTCATAAGCACTACAAAAATTTTCTAAATTAATTTTGTTTTTTTTTTTAATTTTAGTTGTTGCACAGGTCTCTAGCAATAATTTGGCTTTGACATATTGAAAAAATATCAATTAGTCGACGAGTTATAGCCAAAAAAACATATAAACAATATGCTGAAAATCGGCATTTGACTGCAAAGTTCCAAGGTCGATTAAAAAAAAATCGAACTAAGATAAACAAACGCCGCGATACGGGTCTTCTAATTTAGCCTCTATTTTCACCCCTCACTCTCAGAATCGGCCTAACTTTTGCTAACCTGAATTTGTTCCACAGTGTTATTGGCATCTAAAACTATCACTTGCATTTGGTTTTACTCAATGCCGAGCCAACAAGTTTGATTTCGTCGCATAGTGTAATCATACATGAAGATGAAGCAACGCTTCTTGGTGGACCAAAACTGGCCCTCTAAACTCTACGCTCTCGTTGTTGGATATGGAATGGTAGACAAGCCGTTCGAAGTTACGGACAGAAGTGTGTTATCTGCCGCCGACACCGTGGCGTGACTCTTTTGCAGCAAATGGCATGTTGAATCCCGACCGCTGGAATACTTGAGATGTCGGAGCAAGATCAAGGGAATGTGCCACCTAGCGACTCTGCAGGCAGAAGCACAAAATCCGCAGGTGGGGAACCTAGTTCATCCGCAATTACTGTTGAGCAGCTGAACAGTATCATGTTAGCTCAAATGCATGAACGAGGTCCGCCACATGCGAGATAATATGAAGAGCTTAGGCGAAACATCCACACATGCAACACGATCGGACATAGCATGCACACCAGAAGTTAGAGGCGAGAGATCAACCACTACGGAAGAAGGCAGAGCTGGAGAGGAGGCCCACGGAAGAACCTATTCGCGTTCACTAGATGACTCCAGCGCTAGGAAAATAATCGACCTAGATAAGTGGCACGTGAAATTCGACAGAACTGGAAAGGGGATTACGGTCGAAAGTTTTATTTTTAGGGTAGAGAAAATGCGAGCGCAATACAGGATAGCACATCACCAATTATTTATAGACTTTCACTGTCTGGTTACCGGTAACGCCTTGAAGTGGTATTGGCAGGTCCTGGAGGATCATGCAGATGATGAAAACTTCGGCTACTCTGAGCTTAGATAGGTTTTGCTGAGCCACTTCAAGACGGCCGAATCAGACTATGAAATTATAAGAGAAATCATAGAAAGAAAACAACAAACTTTAGAATCGTTTGATGATTTTTATGATGTCCATAACTTAACTTTCCGCCTCCATAAGATAAAGGGCTGTTTGGCATCATTAGGGACAGCCTTAAGCCTTATTTAGCAAATTTAACTTATGCCTCCAAGATGGAATGTAGAAGGGCCGAAAAAGTGATGAGGGAAAATAGGAATAGGCCAAAGCAAGTCAACGAAATAGAGTTTCCAGATCCGCCTATAGTACTCAAGGCCGAGGATAGCATAGTGGAAGAAATAGGCGGGAATAGGATTGCCAGACTTTTTATGCGCGAAATCAGTACGTTAGACTTTTTCATGCTGAAAAAATCAGTACTNAAATTCCAGATAAAGGGCTGTTTGGCATCATTAGGGACAGCCTTAAGCCTTATTTAGCAAATTTAACTTATGCCTCCAAGATGGAATGTAGAAGGGCCGAAAAAGTGATGAGGGAAAATAGGAATAGGCCAAAGCAAGTCAACGAAATAGAGTTTCCAGATCCGCCTATAGTACTCAAGGCCGAGGATAGCATAGTGGAAGAAATAGGCGGGAATAGGATTGCCAGACTTTTTATGCGCGAAATCAGTACGTTAGACTTTTTCATGCTGAAAAAATCAGTACTCTTGGGTACATTTTTATTCAAAGCAAAATTATGAATGTAAGTAATAGATAATACTTTAAAACGCCAGAATAATTGTTTTTAACAATATTTTGGTATATAAATAAAATATACTTCATAAAAAATAAGTGTTATTCATTTTAACATGAGTGTACACTAGGATTGTTAATCCCGGGATCTCGGCCTTTTGAAGGTCCCAAAATCCCGGGATTTGTGGCAAATAGTCCCGGCAATTCCGGGATTTGAAATTTGCACTGATGGCAATAACAGAAACTCCTTTTCTTGAGCAGTATTGGCTATATTTCTTTTTTTAATTAGTAACTAATATTATTTTATAAATGTCTAACTCATTAACTAGCTGCAAATAACACCGCGCCATACTAAATTTTGAACACAAATATCAATATATTAGCGAAACCATGGGCCAAATATAGTAAAATTGCGTTTTTAGTTTTTCACTCTGACGTCAGTAATTCCAAACTGATTTAAAAAATTAGAGAAATGGACAAAGTAAGGGTATCAAATTAAGGAGGAAAACTTGTAGAATTTGAACAGATTCAAGTTTTTGATGCAGAAGGACTGGTAAGTATTGAAAATGTCCTTTTTAGTTTTTCACTCTGACGTCAGTAATTCCAAACTGATTTAAAAAATTAGAGAAAAAGTAATTCTATCAAATTAAGGAGGAAAACTTGTAGAATTTGAACAGATTCAAGTTTTTGGTGCAGAAGGACTGGTAAGTATTGAAAATGTCCTTTTAAAATTTTATCCTTGAAATTTCGCAATATTTCTTTTTGAAAAAATAATATGTTAAGGACTTATACAATGTGGATAACATCCTCTAATTTCGTCCTTCTAACTTTATCAGCTTAAAAGGTTGCCAATTCGTCCTTGTTAATCCAAAAAATTATATATATCTTTTTTAATTGTAAAGTTTTTATTCTACATTGCATTGAATTTTTTAAATAATTTTTGGAATCAATAATATCTTTGAAATTACAAAGTATGTACTTTAAAATAAATCCTGACATCAGTGAGAAAAAAATAAAAACGCCACTTTAAATAAAAAAGTAGGTTTCAAACCCATTTATTTATTATTTATTTTATGGTAGGAGAGCTTCTCAAACAATATAGAAGCAATTTTTTCGCTTTAAATTGTTGAAAAGTAATGAATATCTAAATCCCGGGACTAATCCAGGGATCCCGGGATTGTGATAACGACATACCGAAAATCCTGGGATCGGAAAAAGCTGAAAAATTAAGATCCCTAGTGTACACATTATTGTACACAAAAGCTAATAAACTATTTTATATTTATGACATTTTTGAATAGCAATAATGAGATCATTTCCATTAATTTTAATTTGAAGTTCACTTTCAAAAAATTTAATTAGAAGCCGGTTTCTCTCTTTGTGCCAGGAAGCAAACTTTATAATCAAGATCCTCTCAGTTGCTTCGTTTGAGAGAGGTATTGAAAAAAACAAAATTACATATTTGTTAAAACTGTGGAACAAAAAAACCACTATTTAAGAACTTCATCCTATATTTCCTCGAAATTTGAAAGACAATAATTCGCTAAAGAGTATCTAACTCTATGTCTGTATGCAAAACTCTTTTGCAATGTCAATAAATTGTGCAAAAAGAAATGTAAGTTATAGGCAAAAGCCATTGGAATATTCAAATTTGTTGCTATTAAAAAGCAAGTTATTTTCGAGATAACTAACAACCCTCGACAAAACAAGGTCAGCCTTCTTTTTAAATAATTTAAGCTCCATCATATTACCGCAACTGGTACGTAACGACCCGTCGATATGCCAATAAAACAATTGATCTTTTTATTGTATTACTTTTTTGGGCATATCAAACATTATCTGGAACATGTCAACTATAATTAAATTATTTTCTTCTTACTTTTTACAGTACAGTTTAAGGAAGTTCCAACGTTATGTAAATGGATACCTTAAGAAAGTCCTAAAGTATTTTGTTTGAATCGAAAATTCAGTACAATCAGTAGTAATTTTGAAAAATGAAGACATTAGCGTACTGATTGAAGAAATGAATAAAATCAGTACAAGAGTTAAAAAATTGTTCAACGTAACTTGTCCCAGTAAAATCGTCCTAACGTGTCTTCGTCCACCATTGCCTGATTTTGTCCGTTCCCGTTCCACCTTATGTCGTTTTATTTGTGGCATGCCCGTTGATAATTTTCAAAGAATCACGTAGAAGCTTTGTTTGTTTTTCGTGTGGGGGTAGCTAATCGTTTTGTATGTTTAAACCTAGTCAGGGAAACCCAAAACTGGCCGAGGTAACCGGGGACTCAGGTCAGAGGAAGGAGCACCCGGCAAACAGCACGTAAAAGGATATTTTGCGAGGAGGCTATAGAGAAGAGGAAAAATAGAAATTTTATTAAAATAGAGAAGATGAGAGCAAAGAAGAAGAACCTAAAAGAATACGAAATAAGATCACTTCCACCATAGTTACTTTAAAGGGTGATAATAAATTTTTCGCGAAAACTAAAATAGGGGGTATGAAGTCTTAGCGCTGTTAGATTCTGGAGCAGGAGCGAGTTGTTTAGGAAAACGCGAGTACATTCCTTAAAGGCATTCCTAATAATGCCAATTAAGGGTCAGAGCATTAGAACGGCAAACGCTGTTGTAACGCTCCCGGTGGAATGGGACGAAATGGCGAGAAAAATGGAATTTTTAATTGTGCCAGGTTTACAACAAGAAGTGTATTTAGGTGTTGATTTCTGGCAGGTTTTTGGTATGAATGTAGTGAGTAAAGGAATGAATGTGACCTCTGGCAGCACTGTCGTCACAGACCCAGCACACACTGAGCTCGGAGCAATGTCTAGCTTTAGAGCGCGTAAAAGCCCAATTCCCGTCGTTTGCGGTTTTAGGACTAGGAAAGACAGACGTAGAAGAACATGTTATTGAAATGACAAATGAAAGTTTACCGGTGAAACAAATATTTTACTCTATATCTCCAGCGATTCAAAAACTTATCTACGGTTAGCTCGACCGAATGCTGAATATGGGGGTAATTGAAGAGAGCAATAGTAATTGGAGCTCGCATGTATCGCTGGTTGTAAAGGGCATGAAAAATCGTTTGTGTCTTGACGCGAGCAAGGTAAATGAGCGCACGGTGAAAGATGCGTACCCTTTGCCACATATCGATGGGATCATAAGTAGATTACAAAATACTCATTACATTTCCGCCATAGACCTAAAAGACGCGTTCTGGCAAATTCCCCTAGAAAGAAAGTCCAGAGAAAAGACAGCATTCACTGTGGCCGGTAGGCCTTTGTACCGTTTCACAGTAATGCCATTCGGCTGGTGCAACGCGGCACAACGAATGTACAGGCTCATGGATAAGGTCATCCCCGCTTCCCTTCGTGAAAATGTGTTTTTTGTGTATTAAGACGACTTACTTTTTTCAGTTGATTTTTCGTCTGATATGTGTTTATTAGAAAAGGTCGCTAAATGTCTACGTGAGGCAAAGCTAACTATAAACGTCGAAAAAAGTAAATTTTGTTTCAAAGGGGTCAGATGCCTAGAATACGTGGTAGGCAACGGATGCATCCATACAGAGCCCAGCAAGATCGCCGCTGTAAGGGATTCCCAGAAGCGAAGACCCCTATGCAGCTCAGAAGGTTCTTGGGGATGTCCGGCTGATACCGCAGGTTCATACGGGATTACGCGACTATTGCAGGGCCGCTGCACGACTGCCTCACAAACCAAAATATTAAAATGTTCCCACGACAGCTGGTTCTACGTACCGGAATGACTCGGCTTTACCCGACCAAGGGCCGTTGTTTCGGCGACCTAATCCCGCTTAGAACGGCGATACCCTTCAATCATTTTTCGTCCATGGAGCAACTCGTTGCAGCCGGATTGCTCCGCCTCCTTCTTCTCCGGGCGGGCGTTGAGCACAACCCCGAACCAGAAACATATCTCCGCTGTATTTGCCAGAATCGACTCCATCCGAACTCCCTTTCGGTTAGGTGCAACTCATGCAACGGATGGAGGCACCTAAGAACCTGCTCTGGTCTTAGATCTCAACGGGAATGGTCCACAAGCTATGTGGCCCCCTGCTGCTCAAGCCAAACGTCACAATCAGCCTCCACGGCTACCCGCTCACGTAATGCACCCAGCACCAGAAGAGCCTGCTCGGCTCCTAGAAGCTCCCCTGGGCAGCGGCAAACCTCCCAACCCCCACCTCCCCCACAGTCTACCGGCAGGTCCAACTCGCGCGTGCGAGCCAACCATCTGCTCCGTGTGCCGGAACAGAATATACCGGAACGTGACATCAGTTAAATGCAATTCATGTCTTGACTGGTGTCACTTCCGCCTATGCTCTGGCCTACGCACCACGCGCGAGTGGACTACCAACTACAGTGCCCCATGCTGTAGAGCACCGCTGACGAAAACAACANCAACTGCAATGGACTCCAGAGTAAGACTGAGGAGATAGTAGTTTTTATGGGTCGGCATGGCATATTGATAGCTGCTGTCCAAGAAACGAAGTTGCACAGCAACTCAACTCTGGTGGTTTGCGCCGCCAACAAAGTGCTCCGTAAAGATCCCGAGCGAGATAATGGTGGTAGATTAGCGTTCATCCTACACCACACAGTCCAGTATCGGCTTTTCGAAGAAGACATCGACCCGAGGGACACCACCCCAGAATGTCAGGGCAAAGCTGTCCGGTCAGCTGTCACTTGCTGCCGGGCAGGATATCACCCTGACATAGGTGCGCTACTTAGAGGTGAAAACCGAATGGTAGTAGATGACTTCAACGCGCACCACGAGCTCTGGCACTCAAGCCATGAACGACGACGCCCCCACCAGGATTGTGGGTAGCTGCAGCAGCTCGCCAGACCTCACAATTACTGGTCTGATTAATAGCATATCATGGCGACCTATGCTAACACTAGCATCAGACATCTACCCATAATCATCTCGATCAATAAGCCCACCGACTTTGCTCCCGCGGACCACCGAACCTACACCAACTTTAACAAAGCTGATTGGGACGGCTTCGCGGAAGTTACCGAGAGCAGCTTCGCCGCCCTTCCCACACCCACAAACGTATATGCTAGCGAACGCCAGTTCCGCAGGGTAGTCACTGCCGCAGCGGCTCGCTTCATACCGTCCGGACGTATCGCGGTAGTCCGCCCAAATTTCCCGGCCGAAGCAGCTGTACCAGCAAATGAGCGTGACCACGTACGCCAACTCGATCCAGGGGACCCTGGCCTGAGGGACCTTAATTTGGAGATTCGGCAACTGGTAAATCAGCACAAGCGGAAAAAGTGGGAGGAGCAGGTGAACGCCTGTAACTTCACATCTGGTGTGAGTAAGCTATGGTCAACCGTGAGGTTTCATTCGAAGGTCGCGCTTCGTCGGACCCGAAGAAATGCGAGCCTGCATGCCTCCTCGCCGGGTACAAATACGCAGCTACATTAAATGCTATATAAACCTATACTAAATTTTTACCTGCTTGATTGGAGGAGTTATAACGCAAAACAACGTATCCGAGCAATCAGTTGTATGGTATTAGTTGTTACAGTGAACCGATGTCGATTATTTTAAGAGATAGTGAAGATAATATCAAAATACAATCGTGTGAAAAAGCCTAGAAAAATACCTTCAAAACTGAGGGAGTTTTTTATAAAATAGTTAAAATTTAAGCAAAGTTTCAAGTACCGAAAAGTGGAGCCAATCGGGCAAAACTGGGGACGCCATTGAATTTAGAAGGCTCCAATTAAGTAGGAGCAACTATCAGAACCTTTGTCGAAGAAAAGTTGATTTGATACCACGCTTGAAATATTCTGAGTACAAGAAGGAGCATAATTGAAAGTAGTATATCAGCTTTTTAAACACTTTTAGATAAATTTTTTTTAAGCATTTTACAGGTATATGTAACGTTATCAGGACTAGCAGTTATAAAAAGATTTAGATCGTTTCGACGTATTTTCCAAATGTGCCTCCAATTAAGATGTTTTTGGAATAAAAATTACGCTCAAGGTAGCAGAATATTTTATCTTTAAAAGTTGGTTTATTCTGAAAGCACGCCTCTTGCTAAGGTATAAAATTATTCGTAATTGTTTATAGAATACAAACAAATACTTAAAAGGTTTTTAAAACGAAATGCTGCAAAAACTATACGCGATAAACCAGAAAAGTTTAAAATTGTGTAAAAGCAGAGTTACACATTATGAGTTACTGGCCATTTAGTTATTTTTTAAAGCACACTTTAGTTACCTGCTACATATGAAGTGTACACATAAGTACTAATTACACATAAAATTTTAAGCCAGTATATTTAATATTATTGTTATTATTATTGCTATTATTATTATTATTTATTCTTCATATTAAATTACATTGGGTTTTACACTTAACCCGCGAAGCTATGGGCTTATCTGCGGGTAAATAATTGTACAACAGGTTCCACAAAAAATATTTAATAGAAGAAATAGCTTAACAAAATAAAATTACTACGTTCTAAAACTAATAGATTATTACATTTTGAAAAAAGTGGAAATTTTTACAATAAGCTTTTTATGTGTTTTTTTTTATAAAATTTTTTCTATGGGGTTCTTTTGGCAGATTTAGCAAATTGATTGGTAGTTCATTGAGGAAAGTTGGTACAAGTGGGAGCACGGCCACCCAGTAAAATTATGAGTTTAGGCCGCTTGCCTAAACATATTTTTTAATAGTTGTTCAGAAACTTGGGTATTCGAAGTCTGTTTTGCTTTTGCATTCTCGTCCCGAGATTGTGGTTAATTGGTATTTGGAACTTCTTTTCGTCGTAGAACTTGTTAAGGATTGTGTTCTTAAAAATAGATTTAACATCAAGTATACCTAGCTCCCTGCTTCAAAAGTTATGACATAATTAATTTTTCCCCTCTTAAAAATTAATAAAAAATGAACTTGTTTTTAATATTTGTTTTTTTTTTTTTAATTAAAACATTTATAGCTCAAAAATTACACAACAAAATGATTCAACATTTTTTCGAGGCTTCAAGTATACGTCGGCAACAATGAAAATAAAACTAAATAAAGGGTCCTGTTTTTTAAATTTGCCCATATACACACATACTAGAGATGTTTGCGATTGCAAATTTTCGGAATGCGAATGTGCGAATGCGAATGTTGGGAATAACACTAAAAAGCTATAATCAACTTACGTCATCGTTTTTATTACATAAAAATTTTGTAAGTTATTAGAACATTGAACGAGTGCTTAACCTATGTAGTGTTTTAATCTAGTATTCAAAGTTCAAAAGGGGCATATTATATTTCAAAAAAAGTAATTTTGCTGCCTTTTCTCCCAAGAGGCGATTTCTTAGAGGCTCGTATATAAAGCCGGCATGCACTGAACCATTGCTCACTTGGAACGCTAGCGGGTGGAGCGCTCAAATATTTGCGGGCCAGATATGTCAATTTGTCGTATTTCAGTTTAGTTCTCCACCAATCGAGAGAATTTCACCGAGATGAGCTCGGTTTTCTTTAAGATAGGCCTACAAATGAGCTTTAATTTCACATCTGTTAATGTCTTCTGATTCTACATACGAGCCTTGGCTTTCGCCGGAGGAATCCAAAATTATTTCTAGGTTGCTTATAAGACTTTTAGCAGTACAATGTTGCTTGATATACTTCCTAACCGTTCAACGCCTGAAGCTAATAGCCGGTTATTGTCCGCACCCTGGTTTGACAGATTTAGAGAAATTTCAACAATATTAGAGTGGACTCTATGCCCATGTACACATACGCATTCGTAAAACATTCGTATCATTTGATGCGAATGCGAATTTATAAAATGATGCGAATCATTCGCATAATGAATGCGAATGCAAATATTCGCAACATCCCTGATACATACATATGTGTCAAGTATTGTGAATAAATAGAACTGTTTTTAATCTTGTTGAGATATAACGCGTTTTATTAAGCTCCGTACAGAACAGGGCCGTAGCCAGGATTTTTTTTCCGGGGGGGTTCTGGCAAAATATTTTTTTATTTTCACTTTTATTTCAACATATTTTGATTAAAAGAGAAATACTGATAAAAATAAAATAAAATAAACAACAAAAAATATAATCAATAATCGCATGAGGCTATTGCCTGAAAATTTCAAAATACACTTAGTGGCATTGTGCTAGCATGGTACCATGGCTCAGTAATCACGTGGACCGAAAATCCTCTTTTTTAGAATTTTGATTGGTAATAGCAAAAATTTGGTTCATTTTGCTCAAAACATAAAAATTAATAAGTACATTAATTAATTAATTTTTTACTGAAATTGCAAGTATCTTATAAAGTATTAGTCCTACATAAATTGATATATTGACCTTTTTTGTAGAGAATCGAAGTAAGCAAAGAAACAATTTTTTTTAGCACTTGAACTTTGATGGACTTGGGCGAGCGTAAGATATTGACCAAAAATTGTCATCATTCACACGGATTGGTTTTAGAGCATAATGAGCCATATTATTACTATTACCAATCGAAATTCTAAAAAAAGCGGATTTTCGGCCCACGCTAATGTAGACTGCATCACTCCCCATACAAAAAAAAAAAATCGGTACTGTTTTTCCACTGGAATTATAAAATCTATTATATTTTAAAACTTCTACCGAAATATCTCGCAAAAATATTAAGATTTACGTGAGCTGGTTTGATTTGAAAATATCTCCAAAAATTTATTTTTTTTCTCAATAATTTTTTTTTTAAATATTTTTAAAAAATTACGTCAGATGACTAAACAGTTTAAGCTTAAGCAGTTTGCATAAAAATATTAAAAAAAAAAAATGTTCTACGGAATCATAATAATGAAATTTTTGATACCGTTTTTGTACTTTTTTCAAAGACTGCTTTAAGAAAAACTTCAATAACTAAGCCAAAACCTTAATTTAGACATATGAGGTATCATTGGTAAGGTATTTTCTCAACCTTTTAATTTCTTTGCGAATGAGCTCATTCAAAGTATGAAAGAGGAAGGTAAGATAAACGCGTGTCATTCCATGCTGAATTAAGTTGTGTTGGTATTTGACAGTGGAAAATGGCTGGAGGCGTCGCCTGAGTGCATTCTTTCATATATTTATATATGTGNCTGAATTAAGTTGTGTTGGTATTTGACAGTGGAAAATGGCTGGAGGCGTCGCCTGAGTGCATTCTTTCATATATTTATATATGTGCCAGTT
>NW_016163657.1:12896-35428 GCF_001687245.7 Rhagoletis zephyria | reverse complement strand
CTTTTTTCTTTTTTCTGAGTTTTAGTAAACATATTTTATTCCCTTTTTACACCTTTATTTTTTTTTTTAACTTCTACTAGGGATAACTTCGAATTTACATAAGTCTTTCTGCTTTACTTAGCCTTTTTAGGGGTATTTTTAACTAATACTGTTTGTTTTTAATGAAAATTATTAAACCATGCATGTCATCACTAAAAATAAATCTCATTGTGCTAGAAAAAAAGGATTTGCAGTAGTTTAACATACCTGTATAAAAAAAAAACATTATCTCAGAGATGGCATGATGCCACAACCACTGTAAATTCCTAACTCAAGTTTGCCCGAAGCAGAGAATCTGGTATAGGCTGGACCAGTGATGCCCAAAGTAAACCCGGTGATTTACGGGAGGCTCGACTGAGGTCTTCGTTGGCATGTATGAAATGAGGGATCACGAAAATGCATCTGGGTTCGGTAGTAAAGAACAAACCTCTTGGCTTGGCTTTACTATCAATGTAAACAGATAACTAGAAACTACTCAAAAAATAATAATGGGGCAAAAAATTCCAAATTTCCAAATGGTTTCTGGAAGGAGGCATTCGATGAAAAACTGTTTTGAGACCCCTAAGGCATTCAATGTATTTGAGACACAGGGTGAATAAATAACGTCCACAGGTACAGGGGCTATGATACAACGGAACCCACATCCACCAGATGTTAGCAACCCTTCCAGTTTTTAATTAATTTGGTGACATAAATTTCCAAGATAGTTCTTTGTGCAGACTTTAAGCGTCCAATCGAAAAGACTTTCAGTCATTAAAAATTCATATTACCTATTCCGACCTTAAACTAATTTGACTTAACCCGACCTAACAAAACCGAATCTACTACAACCCATCCTAAGTCAATCTGGCTTTATTAAGTTTTAATCAATTACTTTAACTATAATCTAACCAAATTTAATATAAATTTCCTACCAGAACTATAACCAACCCAAATGGAGTTATATGGCATACAAACTTTTTAATCAATACATTTACAAAACTTTCTCAGAATCCAAACATATAAATTGAAAATTTTGCAAATTATCAACGGGAGTGTTTTCTTGCGAATCAAAAGGAAATTACTATTAAAACTTCAATACTCACTCACGTGACAATGTTTATGTCAACATACATACATATATATATATAGTTTAATCAGTATCAGTATTTTGTCTTTTCCAAATATGCCAAGTAAGATCCGAACATGGAATAGCAGCTGCTCTCACCACTCAATTAATAAATTGTATTGAAATAGATTNAGGCTTATAAAATATAAGTAAACGGATAGGCAGCCAAATTACATGTAAATGTAATCTAGGCAAACAATGAACAGGCCCATTTGTGGGTAAGAACATATTCAATTGAGTTAACACTTAACTATTAATTTTCATATATCCATCTGACTGCAAAAGCTTACTATTTATCTATCCAACAACGGATCTATGCACATACGTATGCACGTATGGAAACTAGTGACAATGTAGTGATTATAGAATTTTGTTTCAATAGGAATTTAATTAATTTAACATATAAATATGTGCAAATATACATGTACACCTACATAGATATACATATATAATTGTCACTTAGATCATTCTTGGGTTAGTGACTTGAAGCGAAATTTAATACCCATGCGACTTTGATGTGAACAAACTGTCCATGTGATTTTGAAAGTACTGTTATCAGCTTTGTTATTAGAATTGTTATCGTAACTGTTTTAGTTCCCATCAGCGTTGTTAATATCAATGTTCTTTTTTTGGCAGTACATATTGTTAACGGTGCGCTCAAAAACTTGCTATCGATATTGTTATTATCACTGTTATTGTTATCTGTTTTCATTGTTACCGTTAACGTTAGTATCAATCTGGTTACACAGGATGATTCAATAAGACCGCAGATTTTTTATGAATAAAACACAGTAAAATTTATCAAAATGACTTATTTTTCTTCACATTTTTTAGTCAGTGTCATTTATATATGAAATACTATTGTATTGTCTTAAATGCCCACCACGACTCCTCTGGCAACACAGGATGCGCGTATAAAAGTTTTCTATGACTTTTTGGCATAGCTCGGACTGTGTATCATTTGTTTTTCTGCTCTAGAATCAACGCGGGCTTATTGACACGGACCACACTGTTCACGTAGCTCCATAGAATTAGGTCCAATGTGTCAAATTGCAAAATCTCGGCGGTCATTTATGGGTGTCAGTCTCAAAGAGGTACGGACCGATGACTCCGCTGGCCCACAAACACAGTAAACATTGACTCGTTGTGGGTGCATAGTTTCTTTCTTGAATGACATCAGGATTTTTAGTACCCCAAATGCGGCGGTTTTATTTGTTAAATATCCATTTAGGTAAAAATGTGCCTCACGCAACGCGCGATAATTATTCCTTCTAGTACAACAGTTTTCATAAAGCGTTTGGATTACTTTTACGCATTGTTCAACTGAGTATGGCTCCATGACTAACTGCCGTCCCTAAATTGGAGCGCTAAGCGTTGCGTTATCCATTGTCGACGAGTGTCAGCGCGCGCTATCCCCAAATCAACGCGTCGTAATTTTTGACGTTTTCTCAGATCCTCTCGTTTTTATTCTCGTTTCCTCTTTCACTTTTTAGTCCTTTCTCTTTCTTTCTGTCTTCCGCATCCAACTTCAACACGTAACGCCCTGTCAAAAATGAAAATTCCATTTGCTCGGCGTTAGCGTCGCGTTATTGTGGGATGCTTCATACAAATTGTATGGGCATGAGGATTTTTGACAGTTGTTTGGCGCTTGACGCGCCAATTTAGGGATGGCAGTAAGTTTACCAAAGTCTGTAAAACCAATTTCCTGAAAAAATTGCACAAAATCAAAAAAACATAAAAATCAAATATCTGCATCAGCCTGGAATCGCACTTTACATCTGGAGTGTCAATGTCAACCACAAATAAATAAGCGTGCGAACTTCTTCCATCGTTACACTGATTTCGGTGTACAGAACATGCTCTTCGGTGGAAACCTAATCAATGTTATCGCTGGTAATCGAGTTAAAACTAAAAATTGTTGTATGAGAGTTGCGAACTCGCCAGTTTGCGGAGGTTTCGGCGGTACAATCACATCAGCAAGTGTCTGCAGATCATATTAACGCGCTCTCGCTTTCATCTCTCGTCTCTAGCGCACTATGACGAGGAAATCCCGGCAATTCGAGAAAAGATTCCCTGCCTATCCGGCCTTCTCATCGCCTTTTTAAATTGCCAGCAACATCCATTGTACTAGCTCCAGGTCCTACCGGTGGACAGTTTGAAGGCCTCATTACTTTTCTGTACTTAATTGCTGATTGAACATTAAGGCTATTTTTGATCGTACTCGTAATACCTACATCGTTGACCTTAACGTCAAGTTCAAGCATTGCTTCCTTGGTGCATGTCATGGAAAAACTTTCAATAGACTTTAAAATGAGAAAGATCCGAGAGAACTTTTTTGTTAACCATTTTTCTCTGGGTTTTATAGCGCCAAGGGCTGTGAGGATGCCGTACACTTTGTAGATGCTATATTGATGCCATAACTGTATTGGCCAAAGGTGCTTCTTCACAGGCCGAGTTGGCAACTTCTGTTTACCACTGGTAAATGGAGTGATATCGGCCTATATGGCTCCCAATTGTTGCCCGATTTCCTATATTTTAAAAGTGTAACCACTCTATTTGCTTTTCCTCATTATGACTTCACTTATTAGCGAATATTTTCCTATACGTAGGTAAGTTCCCCAGCCGCAGTCCTCCTGAAGCTTCGATATAACAACTGTCATCTTGCGCGGAAAGCAACTAAGTTGTCAGTTGAGTCCCGAACAGTTGTACAGTTTTCAAAAAAAAAAATATAGATATATTCTGCGCGAAAAACAACACTCTATACATTCGAATGACCTGTCCCGTCCATTACGGGAAGTTCTAATAAATTTAGTTTAGAAATATTTCGCACAACTCGAAACTCGTCTAATAGGACAACTTCATAAAACTGCACATTTCGTAGATAAGTATTTTCGCCACGCAACTGAAATTGTCTTGAATGCTTCAAAAATATGTACATAAATATGTATGCAGGACAAATAAAACGTCACGTTCGAATGTACTAAATGGATTTTGTAAACTTAGATGAAGTCAGTACAACAGCAATTTTCATAGTTATCTAGCACCACATTCCATTAGAGGCATCTATTAACATTGTAGGGGCGTTGATAAAGAACGAATACATGAAATGCCCCAAAAATATATGAAGAAGAGCATATGAAAGTAGCGTAGAAGAAACTGGGGCAAGAAAGAGCAGCGCGCTAATGAGAATAGTTAGCGTACAAACGGTTATACTTAGACAAGTTATCAACCAACATAGAGCGCTATTTTGAGTGCGAATGTATCGATAAATATG
Source organism: Rhagoletis zephyria (assembly GCF_001687245.7). Lineage (NCBI taxonomy): Eukaryota > Metazoa > Arthropoda > Insecta > Diptera > Tephritidae > Rhagoletis > Rhagoletis zephyria. The sequence goes on along the minus strand of NW_016163657.1, from coordinate 31,007 downwards.
CAAATATGCGTAATACTTTCTCGAGTTTATCGAAAATTCGAAAGAGCAAGGAAGTAGCTGTACGTGAAATGAATGGTACATTGCTGTGCGTACGTGCCAGCAGCGCCTTAAAGTATGCTTCGCTCTTTGCTCGAAATAGTTGGGTGTTGCTTTTGCTATTGCTTTTATAATATGTATGTGTGTGTAGTATTTATTTATAAAACTTTATGTCACTTCATTGAAGCACTTAAGTGCCTTGCATAAATTTGTGGCATAAATAAACAGCAACTGTGACCAGAGTGTGGGAGAGACTAAAGTTTATAATAAGCAGAAGAATGCCGTAGAGCAATGAAATATAACATGGGACTACATCTCGATGCTGAGTGGAAGATCGCCCTATCTCGGCAGCCAGTTCGAAAACGCCCTAACCCAGAAAATTTTTGAACAACACTCTATTCAGAAACACACAAACGCCCTACTTCAGAATTTGATTAAAAAACGCCCTATCTCAGCTGCCGCTTCAAAATCGCCCTATCTCAGCTTATTTTCAATGTATTTTCGTTTGAAATAGGACGTTTTTGAAACGAATTCTGAGTTAGGGCGTTATTAACCAAATTCTGAGATATGGTGTTTTTCAATAAAATTCTGAAATAGGACGTTTTTCAATCAAACTCTGAAGTAGGGCGTTCTTGAAAAGTTTTCTGAGATAGAGCGTTTTTGAACTGGCTGCCGAGACAGGTCGATCTTCCACTCAGCCATCGATATGTCGTTAAATGAGTTAAAAGGAAATGTGTTGGCTAGATTGCCTTCAATATACATACATACATACATATGTATTAATAAAACAACCCTCCAGTACTGCTGGAGTCAATCGCTACTTTTGAACCGCTACTTGCCGACTCCTAGGTAAGTAGCTACTCTATTAACCCGTGGTAGTGCACATGGTAGTGCAGAGTCGAACCAGATAACGAAAAACTACGACAGAGGGCGCCCATAAATCACGCAAGTGACTACTTTAGTAACTCCCGGTAGTGCAGAGAGAGCCGATGGTGACTACCGCCTAGGACATTGCCTTGTAAAAGTAATCGATGAAATACACTGCAAGTAGTCGGTCGGTAATTGACGGAGTTTATAACGTAGCTACAGATTCAGCAGTCCTGTAGTCGCTCCCCCGTACTGCAGGGAATATTGTTGTCCTACAACAAAAATGCTAAATTGCGCCAATTTTAAAAAACGATTAATTTTTACATGAAAAATTATGATAGAGTTTGTTCCTAAACTGTATTTGACAAGGGGTGACAGAAAATTTTTCCAAATATTGGGTCATATAAAAAGTCTTGTCGCAAATTTGTCACTACGTGGTATTGATGTCCATACTGACACGCGTTTGAAAGCTGACACACATTTTTACTAAAGATTTTTTATAATTCGTCGCTAGTGAAAAAAGTTTTATTGATTTGAAAATGAGTGAAATATATGAAGAAATACGCGATGGGATGCGTTTTTCTATAAAAAAAGGTGCTGCAAAAACATGAACGAACATGTACAGCGGACCCAAGATTGGTTTACTCAAATTTTGATGTCAAATATGCAGCTCGCTCAGGTCGATTAGTCACTGGAAAGGATAAAATAATGGAACTGGTTGAGCGAGACCAGCATGCAAGCTATCAGAAGATAGTGGAGGCACTAAACAACAAACACATGACTGTTTTTTAAATATTCATAAATAACAGTACTCAGACAACAGAATCTTTCTCTTGAAAACTCTAAGCAACGTAAGCGGTAATAGTCAAAGACCAATGTCCCTCCACAATCGACTTCAAAGCCTGGATTGGCAGCAGATGTTTGTTGGGATTGGAAGAAAAATGTGCTCTCCTGCGCAAAGCACCACCGCTTGAATGAAGCAATCAAGAAAGATCTACCAGAATAGGCCAACAGAAAATCGGTGGGATTCCATTATGGCAATGCCAAGCCACACACAATTTTAATGACTCGGAACAAATTGACAGAATCGTGGTTCGGAAGTTTTAATGCATCCGTCGCTTAGCCCGAACCTTGCGCCGCCTGACTTCCAGTTGGTTAGGTCACTCCAAAGCTCTCTTTATTGTAGAAAAGTTGGCCGGCCGAAGAGCCGTTGAAAATCACTTGGCCAAGCTGTTCGCCGATAAACCAAAGAAGTGCTAGGATGATGGAATAATTAAGCAACCCGAAAAATGGAAAAGGTCATTTCATTGATACAATTTTCCTAAAAATCCGTGGAGACTTTTTATTTGACCCGCTTTGCCACCTGTTGGAAAAATCTACCATCAAAAGAATTACTCCTCCAATTTAGCGTACATAGTCGAAATGTAAGATTACTGGTTCACACTAATGCTCTAGATAAACATTGCTCAACCATCGCAGGCTGCATAAATTTAATTGTAGACCCAAAGCATACACTTGTGCGTACACATCGACATGTTTACTAATTTAAATTTACAATTGCTTGTCTTTCCATTTGAAAGTTAAAATTTCGTTGACACAGTTGAGCATAAATTAAAAAGCTTTTACAGCTAAATAAGAAAGTGAAATGTGCGCATGAATGTGGAGGTGTATGTTTAGGCAAGCAACAATAACAATGTCAATCATCAATACTGCACCAACCCCGAACAAAACAATAGCCAATGGAATGAAATATCTACTAACAACACATATTCATCAGTGAACTCATCACTGTCGTCATTATCATTCAGCAATTTCCTATTTCCCCTACCGAAGCAACTAACAACGAGCACAATCTCTACCACAAGTCCAGGCTGATTCCTCCGCGGCATGCTGAACTTCTTTCTATCTTCTCCACAATATCATGCCCACTCATCAACTCAACTTCGCATAAGTTTAATTTTCTTTTCAGTTTTGCTTTGAGTTTCATTGCGCCACGCTAAAAATTTTGCTACTGTTTTGCCCTTTTTGCCTTGCAATTTTGCGACAAAGTGAGCCTGTACTCACAATCTGTGCGTTTATTTTCGAGAATATCGGCTACAGGATATAAATATTGGTACATGAGTGTATGCATGTGTTTGCAAGTCCATCAACCAACAGCTTCAAGCGCATCATCAACACGAACGAACCATTTGACATGAGTTTGCATATGTACATAAGTTGTCAGAACTTACAGCTGTACGTACGACAGTCCCTCCTGCGATCCCCCCCAATTAAGCCAAGATGTATTACGAACTACTTACATACTCAAATAAACCGCTTACGTACGCAATGTGAATTTTTTAAATTTTTTACAAGTTTTTTAGTAACAAATAGTTTCGAAATTTACTTAAAAAATACAATTAAAACTTAATTTTGTTCTGATTGGCAGCAATTACACACATAGACTCAACTATTTTTTGGCATCAAAATTACCTAAGTCCCCTTTCAGACACGTCAAGTCTTGCTTTCAAAGGGACTAAGGATTTGCTCCCCAACAGCAAAATTTATTTTTCGATCGATTTTAGTTCTGGAATATTTTAATAATATTTAGCGTACATTGCCTATTTATATTACTCATATTTGTTACATACATACATACATACATACATACATACATATGTATGTAAAAACAACATTTTCAACAGAGAAATCTACTAAAAAGTTAATTTCTTTTGCAATTGACATATGAAAGTTGTCGCAATTGAATAATGTCTTTATAAGCCCAAAAATTGCATAACTTTCACACACTCGAAATTTTATTGCCTTCATTGCAAAGCAGCTTTGCTCCTGCTTCCTCTTAATAAATTCCAGTGAATGAAAAAGATATGTTAACCCAAGAAGACAATTGAGAGTCAAGTTGAGCTCTTACACCCTCCAATTTTATTGAGAAAAAAAGTTTTTCTATAAATTTTTTCCAGTCAACCCTGGTTACATTATTTTTAAGACTAAATAAAAGGCACTATGTCACAGAGTATAAGGAATAAAAAATCCAATTAATTTTTATATACAACAAAGATATGTAAACAAAATAAATATTTTGCCACCATTGAACAATGATACTAGGAAATGTATATACATATTTATTTTTGCATACCCAGCTGGAAATCTATATTTATATATAAAGATTTTTGCTTGATGGCCTTTCATCACGACTTTACCTGAAACTTACACCATAGAAATAATATGAAGCGCAACTACTATTTTCAAATCGGTTCAGTTGACGTAAATCTTAATATTTTTCCGAAATATTTTGGCAAAAGTTTTAAAATCTAATCAATTTTATAATTCCAATGGAAAAACAGGACTGATTGGCTGATTAAAAGGCTTCCCAGCTTATACAGCGTATTTGCTTAGAGATGACTGGACAGACGTTTGTTTGAGCAAGTAGCGCAATCATTCATACATCTGTTCAGTTATTAAATTAAACAAGTAAAAAAGTCTAAGTTCGGGCGGAGCCGAACATTAAATACCCGGCGCAAATATTAAGTATATGTTTTTTCACCTTTCCGAAGGCAACCGCGTAAATTAGCGTCCTTCAATTTCGAAATATTGAAATTTCAAGCATTTCTGAAATTTACCGTTATATGAAAAGCGGCCGTTATTTTAGTCCGATTTCAATAATTTTCAACGTATTGCTTATCTGTGGCAAGCACAATAACCACACCGAGTTTGGTACAAATTGGTAGAACGGTTACCGATATACATATATGTGATCATAAGTGTGCGGTGCCACGCCCATTTTCCAAAATTTTACCATAAACGTATTTCTTGGTAAAGAATTGTTGCAAGCATCAATTTTGAATAAATTAGCTTCAATATTTACTGATTTATCGAAGATTTTGAATTTCTCTAAATTACCGTTATATGGGATGTGGGCGTGGTTATCGACCGATTTTGAAAATTTTCGGCAATTTTGTATGCTGTACCAAGGCCAACAACTGTGCCAAGTTTGGAAGAAATTGGTGCGGCGGTTACCAAGATATACACATGTAACCATAAGTGGGTATGGTATGGTTACAGTCCGATTTCGCATGACATAATACATTTATCATGGAGACAGAGTCTCATATTGGTACTCAGCCTGTGGCCTCCCATACCTTATCTCATGAACTTTTTTGGTACTAGTCTCGAGAGTTGCTATTGACTGTCCAGGGGAGGTAGATTGCTCCTGATTAGCGTAGCTCCGTCAATCGAAGTCATCGCTTCTTTACGGCTTCTCTACAAAATTATTATTTTGGGTTCATAGGTTGCTATTTATCAAAAAAAGACTTCCAACAGGGATGCTCATATGCTATAAATTTGCATTTAAATAACAGTATTTTAGTACACATATCAATTCTTTAACTTTCGTAGTCTATCCCTTACTCTCCACACACCAAATTTTACTTTATTGTCGTATTTTTCACTTCGTTACTTCCACACTATGAATATTTCCTCTTTACGCAAAATTTATTTATAGCAAAATTTTATTATTGTTTGTTGTTGCTACCGCTTCTGCTCTATTCACTTCGTTTTCTTACATAGTCAGTGAAATGGAGCCGGATACCAAGCATTTGTTCCTCAGCTACAGATGCACGACGCTCCCTTGCAGCTCAACTACTTAGCTGCTCATTCACGTCCAATACCACTGCTTTATAAGTATGTATGTATGTATGTATGTAGGTAGCTTAACTGCCATTCATGCGACCAACAGAGCAAAAACAAGTGAACATTGGAGACATTTCCTTTTCAAATTTATTTAATTTTCTTTAATAGTAAATCCGTGTTTATGTCTCTTTCAACTAAGGAAATCTTTTAATTCCTTTCGCAATGCAGTTTGGGGGTGGACAAATGAATTTTAGCTCAACATAGCGGTATGTAGAGTATGAAAAATGCGTGCACACAAACATGTGTATGATACAGATAAAAANGTACATATGCGTGAGTGTTTGTATGCGGAATCTGTGTGGAAAGTCGGTGAAACACTTTTGACACAGCAAAGTCACCGATATTAAGGTTAATATATGGCTTTCTGACTATGTCAACTAGTCGAGGAAGGTAGCCCGCCATGGTACATTCAAATGATTCTATATAGTCACTNATATACATATGTACATATGCGTGAGTGTTTGTATGCGCAATCTGTGTGGAAAGTCGGTGAAACACTTTTGACACAGCAAAGTCACCGATATTAAGGTTAATATATGGCTTTCTGACTATGTCAACTAGTCGAGGAAGGTAGCCAGCCATGGTACATTCAAATGATTCTATATAGTCACTTATTTAATTAAACTCACACACTACATCCACTCTTGCTATGGCTTTGCTTTGTACTACAATGGCTCACACGCATTTGTCGTCAGTATTTCATTTACAATTGAACGCCAAAAGTTGCCGCTTGGAGTTTTGGCGTTCTTCCTATCGCTTTGGTTCGAAGAGCTTGGTTAACGTATCAAAATATTCACACATTTATAATGTATGTAGAGCTCTGGTCAAAATAATAGCACAAAAACTCAAAACTGTATTGTTTGCAATTGATGTTTTGTTTAATTATTTCAAATTTCAATTAAAATATAATTCGACCACATAAGTTACACAAAGTTCACAAAACTTTATCAAGTTTCAAAAAAATGCTTCAAAATTTGTATATAGAATTTTAAGAAAATNTCGCATTCGCATATCGCATTGTATTGTTTGCAATTGATGTTTTGTTTAATTATTTCTAATTTCAATTAAAATATAATTCGACCACATAAGTTACACAAAGTTCACAAAACTTTATCAAGTTTCAAAAAAATGCTTCAAAATTTGTATATAGAATTTTAAGAAAATTTTTAAGTATGCAATTTTATAAGTATAAGTAAGTAAGTAAGTTTTAAGTATGCAATATTTAATATATTACAGGGCAAGTTCCAAATCGCTAAAAATTATTGCTGATTGCACGGGTGTTGAGCATTTTCTTTCATATAAAGCATCAAAAAAAAATCTAAAAAAGTGAATAATGAATGGGCTAAAAAAACTCCATACTCGAAAATTCTAGGTAAAAATTAAAAAAAAATTAAATTTTTAAATTAATTCATTAGTCTATTAATTTAATTTAAAATTTAAAATTTAAAATTTTTAATTAATTAAATAAATTTTTTTTGTAATTTTTAAAAAGTTTAGTTATTCATGAATAATACTTTTTTCCTACTGTCCATACACTGCCGGATAAAGTATTAGCACAGAGAATTTTTCTAAATATATTCCAACTTTTTCCTCTAAATTTTTAATATAATAAATATGGTATGCAAATTTTAAACTTTTTAATCAGATGTTTTTGGAATTCTTTTGAGCATTCAATTTTGTGGTATAAAAATGCCAGTTTAAAGTTAGTCAAAAAATGCGTTGATTTTTTCGGAATTTTTTTTTATGGATGATACTGCGTGCAAAAAGTTGCCAAAAATCAACGGTATATCGTAGCTACTGCAAACTTGCACTTTATTATAATAAAATTTATAGTGAAAAAATTCTCTGTGCCAATACTATTTCCCGGCAGTGTATTAAGCTTTTTTAAGACTACACAAGCATTATGAAAATCGAAATTTTTATCAGAACGCTTTAACAAAGTACTGGTAGCTGGGCTCCTAATTGATACACTGAGGGTTTAAGTTTCTATAGATGAGGAAAACAGTGCAGAGATTTCGAAGCGTGATTGTTTAAGGAATGTAACTACAATAATATTTCAGATGCCCAAGTCTCCGTCAAGGCCCTCTCTGAAAATGAAATTAAGTAAAGAACACTGTCAAACTTCTCCTGATGCCAGAGAAAGGAGTTATGCTCTGCTCGAATCTAATGGTAGGTACAACGAAAAAGGAATTCTTAGAATGGGCTTCGTTATGGGGCGATGGTATATAAAGTAGAGCTTTTTATATTCTGAATTAGGCTTAGGTTGCCTACTATGCGCTTAGATTGTTTTAGGGAGGCTTTGCATTATTCAATTTCTTTAATTTTTTTTATAATTTGCTTGAAATAAGAATAATTAATTACTAAAATAACTTTCTCAAACTTCTTCATACTGTCCATCGATCTTTTAAAGCTTTGCTATTTATCTTTTATATGTTCTTATCTTCTATTTACTATTTACGCTGAACTCGAGATGCCCACTGCCAGTCGGTTGTTTGTTCCCCTTTCCATTTCCACTCTGTCAGCTTCATAAATTCCATTTCTTCTACTTGCTCATTCATTATATTCATTTCTTCTTCTTCTTCCTACTCTCCATATTCAGTTTATTTCGGTAGCTTAGTGTACTCGTATACCCAAGAAAATCTGCATGTCATCTCGAATAGCGCATAAATCACAAATAATCCTAAAGTTAAATAAGATAGAAATTGCGTAAGCGCAAAAGCTAACTTAAATTGTCGTCCTTCAAACATACATACATATATATTCACGTACACATCTTTAAATAAATACTTATTCGCAAACGCTTATCGAAACAAATATTTAGAAACAAACATTTTTGCATTACTTTGGTAAATAAACAAGTATGTATGTACATGCGCCCATCTTCATTCATATGACTTGCTTGAGCTTATCACGTGATGCGTCGCTGCGGTCCACGTAATTTGTTCTTTGTCCTCTGCATACTGATTAGAGGTTTAAGCCGACAGGCTTTGCGGCGGCGGCGTGTTCAACTTCAAAAAGAATCGGCGGCGGCGGCGACGCCGGCGCGTCTGGAAACGCCGGCGCTACTGCCCATAAGGTAGAGTCCAAAGAGCCATGAGGCTTCTAATCTCATCATGTCATCAGATTATAATTCTATTTAATTCATTCATTGAATTCAAATGTTGAGTGACTGCTGCTGATGGATGGGCGAACAGAAGAAAGTCTATATAGTATATACATTAGGTTTCCCATTGAAAATGATTTTTTTTGAAAATTTAAAGACCCTACCCCCTAATTTGATTCGTTTTTATGAGAAATATTATTGCCTATTTTTATAGATTTTTTAAAGGCCATTTAGAGGTCGCGGCCTGTCGATTTAGGTCAGAAAATACGATTTTCTAGATTCGTGAGTTTTTGAGAGACTATTTTTGCTTGAATTTCAATGAATTTTTTAAATTTTGACCATCGATAATTTCCACAATTTGAAAATATGTAGTACTAAGGTACAAAAAAACGATTTTCGATGGGCATCCTAATATACATACATCTCTATGTACCCTAAAAATGCGTATGTACTATTTCAATTTAAAGAAATAAAAAAATTTAAAGGTTAAGTTATTGGGGTAATTTATGTCGCTATCAATAAAGTTTTGCAATAAGCTTTCAACCGTTATGTTAAATTACGGAGTTCTTACGAATTTTTGCGGGTTATATATTGAAAATAAGGTTGGCCTACTTTTTTCCAAAAGTTAAACCCATCAACTCCCACCACAATGGGCCTTTTTGACCCACTGTTTGAAAAATGGCTTATAAATAGTTAAATTTCCAATAATATATTAAGTGCCAAATTTTTCTAAGGAGAACAGAATGTAATGCAAAATAATAGTAATTTTTACCAAAAAGGGGGACTTCAACTCTGTGTAGAAATATTGCTATGCGCGGGAGCAAAACCTTCCTGGGGTTTGACCACTACTTAGGAAAAAAACTTTTCTACCCTATTCGACCCTAATTTAACTGTAATAAACGCTGTCGATCGAGAAACATGTTACCTATATATTTTTCTGAGTTACGCTTTTTTTTTTAATGTTCAGTGGCCCAAATTATGACAAAAAAACATCTTTTAAAAATGTAATTTTCATTTCGTAAAATAGTGCTTTTATACGAGTAGTATTTAGTTCCTTCAAACGATGTATTTCAATGTGCATACAACATGAAAATTTTGTACAAAATTCCCTAGGCGCCGAACGCCGCCGCCGCCGCCGCCGCGCCGGTATTTTCGTAACTCGGCGGCGGCGCGTGAGAAATGACAAAAAACGGCGGCGGCGGCGGCGTGGCCCGGCGGCGTATACCTCTAATACTGATAACATGTCGCGGTACTACGTGGCATGTGTGGGAAGGAAATTGTATGCTACTGAGCGATTTGCGGTGGTTGCATGTCGCAGTTGCTTTGGCATTAATCGACTAGTCGTGCTGGATTAGTGAGTGGCGGAACTTTATTGGCTTTCGTTAAATTTTCCAACAAACTATTTTTTTAATTTTTTTATAAAATAACGAAGAAAATTTAAAGCAGCCTCAAACAAATTTGGCTAAGAACTAAGTATTTTTAAAATTTTACAGATGGAATTTTCCATCACCAGTTTTTCCTCCGCCTTTTTGAGCGAAAAGTTAAGAAAAAATGCTATTGTTTATGCCACCGTAAGGAAGATTATAAATAGTAGTTCTAAGCATTTGCGCTCAAAACAATTTGAGAAAAGAACTCCAATTTTGTAGAGCTTATAGTCTGATTATGGCAACTTAACATAACTTACGGCTCTCTCTTAAAAATTCTGTTAAATGGGTGTTACTTATAATCGAACAGCCGAAACTTAACGTAACTTAATGCCACGTCGAAATCTGTTTCATTTTGATTCTCTAAGTTCTGTTAAGTTAAGTTAAGTTGTCATAATCAGGCTTTTATTTGGCTTAAGAAATATGGAATGCTTTTCGACACCACCTTTAAATTAAGAGGATAGTATGGTGGTCCAGTACGCGATATTGGGTTATGAAATACCTGAGCTTACATATCAAGCTTCCAAAATGGCGAAAAACTCATACGGAGAAGTTCAAGGGAATATGCAAGAAAAATAATGCATCGATTTGTATCTCCGAAGCTGCAAAGGCGAAGATAACATGGTAAAACGTAATCTACTCTATTTATCGGGCCGAAAAGTAAATGGCAAACGCTACTTGGAAACGGTTTTACAAACCAAGCCATTCATATGACGATCGGCAAATTCGCCTTGCGGAGATTAGAGTATTTGTAATGTGATGCCAGTATCGATATATCGAGTATTTGGTTTTTTTAGCCGACATCGATTTTTTTTCGATATCGAGTATGACATCTCCATTTTTTTTTTGTATGGAAGAAATGCAAAGCACCGTCAGCAAAAAAAATACTTATTATCAGAAGTCAAAGGATTTTTTTAGTTACATACTTCGAACTTGAACTATATTGTATTGAAATTTAATAGGCTACAAATCTGCATACCAACATTCGAATTTAAAAGTTTGCAATTTTAATGAAACGTTATTGATTTTTTTCTAATTTTTGCATAAACTTTGCAATTAACATTTATATGGCTTTTGTAAAATAATTCTAATTTCTAAGTCAAGTTGCAAAAAAAATACCGTTGATTTTTGAAGATTTTTTTCGCCGACATTAAAAAAAACAAATGAAAAACTTAAAGAAATCGTCATACATACATATATTAGGGTGTCTAATGCTTTTGGCTAAGGCTGTATTTAATAAAATTTTCTGTTGGCAAATGGTTCTATGCATTTGTTGAATGAGATGTTTTTTCAGTGTTTCATTTAGAACAAAAAATTTAACGGCATATAGCGATGTATCGAGTTTTTTTCTCTTAAATATCGAAAGTATGGAGTACGGCGAGTATCGATACTTTTGCAGCTCTAGCTGAGATGGGTCTCTAAAACAAACACCCGAATAGAGGCTTTTCCATAAGCATACATAAAAATTACGCAAATTCCTGTGTGTTATAAAACTAAGTCCTTCAAACATGATGGAGGTTTGGAGTATTTTTCTTGGTACGGTAAAATTTAAGACAAAGTTATGCTCTGTGGCCTTTCGAAAATTCATGATTAAATATTAAACGGAAGATGGGGCCATTTAAATTTAATAATTTTACAATACGCCACTTTTCTTATTCTAAAACCTAAAATACAGTAGCGCAGTGGCAGTGGCATTTTTTCGAAATCAGTTGTTTTTTAGAAAGTGTGCTGTCCAATGAAACCACACAAAATACAGCAATACGCTGCGCAGTTTAGCCCAGATTCTAAATTCACTGCGATTGCCTTCAACGTAACAAACTTCGAGTGATGTATTTGACATATCGCACACCGTCTTCAAAAGAGGCACAACTCAAAATTACATATTTGTCAGAAAATGCGAAAAACTATTTTTTAGCACATGATAATCATATAGGCAGAGAGATTTTACCTTATATTTTTTAACAAATTATAATAAAACTTTTATCCAGCTTTTGCTGAAAGGTAAATAAAAGCTCTGTGTACATTTTTAGCGCACAATTTAAAAAATTCCATATTTTGGGTTGCGACCCTTTTGAAGACGGTGTGCGATATATGAAATGTTTATGTCGCTGAAGCTCAAAACACAACTACAAAAGTGTATCTATATATTAATACGCTAACATAAATTTTGTCTCCGTTCGTTTGGCGATTCTACCAAACCGATTTCAAAACCAAGAACACCGTTGGAAAGGAGTTTTTATGGTTTCACAATTGGTTGAAAATTACGGCCAAAACAGTCGTTTAAACATTTTCGAATTGTGTATAGATGTTGCAGCAACATCTTCAATTTGAGATGTTTCGCCTGTTGTTTCACTACACATTTGAAATTAAGCTTTGAAATAAAGATAAATATGAAGATGAAGAAATAAATGTTAACGATCAAGTCAAAAAAAAAGAAGACAAAAGTGAAGATAAAGACGAAAATGGAGGCAATGACAGATACATAAGAATTAGGGTAACTGAAAGGGTAAGAACATTTCTTGAATTTATGAAGTGAAACTTCTTTAGCGGCAGTTGGTTGGTTGGGATTAAATTGTCAAATTCAAGGGGAATAATGCAAATGGAAGTAGTTCTCAGCGGTTTAGCGGTTTGAGAATAAAAACAAAAACAAAGATGCCTAGAGGTACAGGCAAAAACAAAGATCAAAGTAAATTTAAACACTTTAAGGTAAAGGTGAAGAGGAATATGCAAAAATAAAGATAAATATGAAGAAAAGGATGAGGATAAAGTTCGATATTGTTATCGATATAAAACTCGATATTTTTATCGATATAATAATATAAAATAATCGATATTGTTATCGATACTGTTATTGATTAAATAACCGCTATTGTAATCGATATAATAATCAATATAATAATCGATATTGTTATCGATACAATAATGGATATTGTTATCGGTATAATAATCGATTAAATAATTGATTTTGTTATCTTTTTATTCATTTATATTGTTAACGATATGTACGATAATCGATACTGATGATTGTTATATTTATCGATGAATTAATCGAATTTACAATCGTTGCATTTTTCTATATGATTATGGATATTGTTATCGGTATTTTTATGACACAGTTATCAACCGGGTTATCGATACACTAATCGGAGCATGGAATGTGATCACATTACATGACATCAAATCACATTTTATCACATGATATGAAGAGACATCACATAATATGATATAACAGCACACGATATCACGTGACATGGCATTATATGTATCACATCACATGATATGACATCGTATGACATGACATGGCATTACATGACGTGGCATCACATGATATGGCATCATATGGTATGACATCATATGACATGACATCAGAGGATATGACAACACATGACATGACGTCATGCACCTCATCTCATCTACGTGAATAGAAAAAGAAAAGGATATAAGCAAAGATGTGAAAGATAAAAACAAAGATGAAGACCAAGGTTAAGTTACCGATTTCAAAACCAAAAACACCGTTGGAAAGGTAATTTTCTGTAGATGAGGAGAGTTTTTATAGTTTGGAAATTGGTTGAAAATTTTCGTTTAAAAATTTCCATATTTGTGTATGGTTGTTTTTGCAACCTGTTCAATTTAAGCTGTTTCGCATTTTGTTTTACTTCGTATTTGAAATTAGACTTTGAAATAAAGATAAATATGAAGATGAAGAAACAAGTGATAACGATGAAGACAAAAAAGTCAAAAGTGAAGATAAAGACGAAAATGGAGGTAGAGACGAAAATGGAGACAATGAGAAATACATAAGAATTAGGGTAACAGAGTTGAAATTTTCCGATAGGAATCGAAATAAAACCAGCCATAAAGGTTACTGAAATTTATTGAATCATCGAAGTTTATAATTATCGAAATTTATCCATGCTTGTTAAGTCATCGCAACGTATCGAATTATTCAAACTGATCAATGTTTACTGAGTTGTCGAAATTTATAAACACAAAAACTTAGTTGTCCAAATTTACGGATAGTTATCGAGCTATAAAAACGTGTGTGATTATCGAAATTTGTCAAGTTAAAGAAATGTATCAAGTTATCGATATTTATTGAATTATCATTATTTATCGAGGTGTCGTAATACATGGAGTTCTTTCAAATTACAGAGTTATCGATAATTATTGATCTACTGAAATTGGTTGGTTCAACAAAGCGAAGTTTATGGAATTTTCAAAATATATCGATTTATCGAAATTTCAATTTTATATAAGCTTATCGATTTATCACTGCTTATCGAATTTAATCGTCTTAACAGAGTGTAACGAGTTATCAAAATGTTTAGATAGTTTTCGAAAAATGTGGAGATGTCAAAAGTGAAAATTTGTAAAGGTATCCAAAGTTTTTACATTTTTGAGTTATCGAAATTTATCGAAATTTATACAGTTATCGAAATTGGTCGAGTTAAGGAATTTTGTTGAGTTATCGAATTTTAGTGTTCTTGAAATTCATCGAACTATCGATATGTATCAAATCATTGAAATTTATCGATAAACTTGAATGTATCGGGTCAATTCAAAGTCCAGCCGAAGTCCTCCAAAGACCTTCTCAGATAAAAAAAATTTAGTTACGTTTAGCAGAAGATTTTCCGGTTAGTTAATTTGTACCGTATAAGTATCGCTACGTGTTAAGTTAGAAAAACTATCGAATTTCGACAGTAACTGGCACTCTAGTTTTAAATAAATCAGTCACTGACAAAACCGCCTGCGGCAGTGAATGCCCATATAAGCAGTAACCGCCGTTTTTAGAACTGCCAGTGCCACTGTCACTGCGCTATTGTATTTTGGTCTTAAGAAAGTTCACGCCTCGAAACTCGGCGATTTTTTTTTATTGCAAAACAAACAAGTAATTTTTAAGCAAAAAACAGAATCGACTTCGATTCTCATATAAAAATTTAGGAGTACCGTTAATTTTTTCATGATCCGATGATCGGATCTAAACCAAATTAGTATGGGACCACCTCTGAGACACTACCTTTAAGATGATCGAAATCGGTTGACGTGGTCCAAAGTTATGCGGTAACATACATAAAAAAAATATATTCCGACGAACTGATAATCTCCTCCTTTTTTGGAAGTCGGTTAAAAAATACGTGCTCATTATTTTTCCTCAAAAATATCAAAAATCGTATTAAACTTGATTTCGAATTCTGAATCCATTCACCGTGCATGAATTGAAATAGAATCAGCCTATTCTCTTTTTGGACTTTTTTCCTAATCTAATTTTTTCCAGTGCAAAATTAGTACAATGTTTGTTTCTGTTTGTAGTATAAAATACATTTTGTAAAAATTTAAAATAAATAAAGAGAAATAAATTGTCACTAACGATACAGGCTCTCAAACTGTTCACAGGCTTCTACACAATTTAACACACACTGTTGGCTGCTAGCAGTTCCGACAAGCGCCTAAACTCATACCACCGAACCAAATTAAGTTTTTCTGTAAACTACGGACTTATGAAGGGAACATAAATTACAATGAAATATAGGGGGATCAATGATGACTAACAAAAAACCCCACAAAGTTTGAGCAGATTTTCTAAACACGTAAATATTAGAAGCTAATAATTTACATACATATATTTATATACACATATAATTATTTGGCTTTTTCAAGTCACTCACCTTATAATTTTCACCAAATTAGATGAAGATTGCACAGCTACACTTCAATTTCACTAAAAAAAACAAAACACTTGCTCGGGCCGGCCCGAGCCACTCGCGCACCGCATAGAAACTACATCGCAACGAAAACTAACAAAAACCACTGCTGGAGCGAGTATTTATCACTTTGCTATTTAAAGCACTTACGTTTCCTTAATTTTAAAGAAAACTATACACTTTTCACAACATTGCACGCAAATTTTAGAATTTTCGGTAATTTTGATACACACCCGACGGAAGCAATCGCGCACTGTTGAAATGGCATCGGAAATTCAATGAAGCGCAGAGGTGTATTTACCTACACAGAGCAATGGCTAATAAGGTGTTCACAGTGTTGATGTAGATTGACTAGGTTAAATTTTCGGATTTGCCAAGCGGTAGTATATTTTAATAAAGTTTTGATGAAATAATTGCGCATAAAATTAAAAAATGCATAAATACACAACAAATTATGTATACAATTTTATTTAAGTATGTTTCAAATATACATATACTCTGGCAATATTTCAAGGTACGAGTATTTGCATGGCTTGTATAGAAGAGTGAAACTATATCGAAATAGGAACGTACCACGGTCATGCGAAAAGTGATGCCTGTAAAAACTAAAATCATAAAAGCTTATTTTTAAAATCTTGTACTATAGTTTAGAAATCAATAAAAATATTTAGAGTTTAATAATTGGTGACGAATATAGAATTTAGTGAAGAGATATGCCAATCCGATGGCAATACGTTAGTTATGTGTTATAAAAGCTCTCATCGAAGAATTAAAAATACACTGATTTAACCCTTAACTACAGACGACCGGTATTTTTGTTTTAACCGGTAAGCGGTTTCAATTTTGCGAATCCCCGCTACGTGCACGCTAATAAGTCACTGTGTAAAATTTTGCTGACTTGTCGCCCGTAGAACTTACCGGGGGTCTGTGAATTATTTACTTTATAACATGATCAAGCTAGATAAACAAATTATTTTATAAATTTTTTTGTTTTTGTTCGGAAATGGATGGTGAAATTTATTCTGGACCTTTAACCCTCTTGTAGGCCAATTTTTGTATGAGTTGAAAAATTCAGGAATGGGTGATTTTAGAACGAGAAATCCAAAAATGATGTCTATTTCGATCTGTGACAGTAACTTTTTCCTACAGGGGAGAAAAACCAAGACCGTCTGGAGACGGGCTCGCCGATATACTTTGACGTATTTTCAGATTTCTCTTACACAATGTTGACCTACGAACCGGCAAACCCGTCTGCAGACGGTCAAAAATGCAAACTGGGTTTTTATATGTCGGCAAGCCGGTCTGTAGACGGTCTGTATTCGAAAGCAATTTTCTCCATTTCGAATGGTGACATAATTATAAAACTTATATCAAAATACTGTGCTTTTAACAACGAAATCCACTGATTTTTTTTGTATCCAAAAATGTTTCAGAAGAAAAAAATTCTTTAATTACGAAATTACCTAATAGCAAGAAATAATTAATTTTAACAGTCTTTCACAATCTGTGATTTAACTGCCGATTAAAATAAAACGGATTGACACAACGGATTAAATTTACATCGTCGTAAAGATACGCTTTTTTTCTAAAGATCGTGCTTTACGAATATAGAAAAAAATTATTATAGGTGCACTAAATACGTGTTTAGTTAACGACCGTCTGGAGGCGGTTCAGCCTACTAGAGGGTTAATGTTTTAAATATATCTGAACTGAAATTTTTTTTCTGAAATATTTCATGAAATGAAATGACCAATAATTTAGGGACTTAATCTAATTAGTTCGGCATTTCTCCTGAACGTAATTTATTTGAACGCAACGAGTTTTTCAGTAAAATCGAAACCGAAAAAAAAACAAAAGAAAACTTATTTGTAAATACATAAATAAAAATCATAAAAACATTTCTCTTTATGCCAATCAACAGAAACAATGTGTACAAGTTTTTCAACGCAAGTTCGCTGTATTGTACCTACCAATCGTGTGACAGCAAAAAAAATGCTTGCCCATTTATTTTTTTTATTTTTTTATTTGTATCCACCAATAGCCTAATATAAACAAGTAAGAAAGTCTAAGTTCGGGCGGAGCCGAACATTAAATACTCGGCGCAATTATTAAATATATGTTTTCCACCTTTCCGAAAGCTACCGCTACACGATAAGCCGGGGTGTATCAATTTTGAGTAAATTAGCGTCCTTCAATTTCGAAATATTGAAGTTTCAAGCATTTCTGAAATTTACCGTTATATGAGAAGCGGCCGTTATTTTAGTCCGATTTCAATAATTTTCAACGTTTTGCT
>NW_016163657.1:9589-11501 GCF_001687245.7 Rhagoletis zephyria | reverse complement strand
ACGGACAGACGGACAGACGGACGGACAGACAGACATGGCTTAATCGATTTCTTTTTTCATCCTGATCATTTATACATTTGTCTATATCTATCTCGATTCGTTTTGGCTGTTACAACCAACCGTTATGTGAACAACATTAATATACCCTTGTGCACAAGTGCGCTCGGGTATAAAAACGTACAAATGTACAAATCGTGTGACAAGGCCTTTACAATCAGTGCACGGACTCTACCATTTTATTGGTAAATCTACCAAATTTGTACCTATGTATATTATATTTTCTACCAATTTTGCTAACAAGGGCTAAAAATCGAGCAATATTTGCCGGAGAGAAAGCAAAAAGATTTAAGTTTAAATTGCTGACCTTTCGGTAGGGAGCTTTTCAAATTGTATTGGAGAAAAGCAGCGGTTATTCCATTTCATTCGATTCGACCCGAATTTCATTCGATCACGGATGCCGTGATGCGGGAACACTTTTATGTACATATAGTTTTCTTGTTAAATATTGCATTGATGTTAAATACTTCTTATGTTTTTTATATAAAAATAAAATTTATCCCAAGAGGAATTCATATAAGGTGATAACAGTTGTACAAAAAAAAATAAAAAATCACTAACAAATTTTATGCACAATGCTAGTAATAATTACAACAAATACACAATTTTGACATTAATAACCACCGGGACGAAAATTTGTCTTAGTCCATCCTATGAAACGCAAGTTTGGTAACCATAAAGATACTACGGCATTGAACCTTTAACATGCCTCCAAATACTTTCGATGTTTTAGGTGTGCTGCTGGGTCTCTGCATATTTAAAGCGGCGAGAGTGGTTGACCCGGAGGTTCACGTGTCCTTCATTTTTAAGCCAATCATATGCCTGTAAAAACATTTTTGTAAAATATAAAACCACAGCACATATATGTATAATATTATAACTGACCGTCCAAAGTCTGACACAATCGTGGTACCGGGCAAAATCCACACTTCAATTATGTCCAGCAGGGTTTCCTTGTCCCTCTTTTCAACTGAAACAGGGAAACAGCTGTTCGACTTCCTCTACACACCACAAAATACGCATTGACCTTAATTCAGTGGTCCAAAATAATACTACCGCCGGCCAAATTTGCTTTCGTCAATCTCTATTATTGTACCGGGCCCTCCAATTTTTTTCTTGGTATTACCATGCCGTAGAAAACCAGCTTTTGATACAAATTGGACCAGTCGCCGGCTGCAGGTCGGGAAATCTCCAATTCCCTTATTTTCTTTTCAGTATCTATTATTGTTTAATAGCGTTTTCTTTTCTAGAAAATATGTTACCTTTTGTTTGCCCTATTCTTGGTATTTATGCGAAGAGAACACTGCGAGGGCAACATTATTTTGGTAGAAAAAAAAACACCATAAAATAATTCTTAACACTGTTAATAACGTGATTAAAAAATATCAATCCATCACTGTAGGTAATCCAGCACCTGATTTCGTATCGCTAATTGCGCAGCTGACGTGTGTGGTGTGTGAACACCAAACTCAATGCCGCAATTTAAAGCTTAATTTCCCCAGCTAATTAGCATAGTCTTAAATGGCCAGTATTGGCTATTTAAATATGAGATATGCAACCCTGTTTTTGTACCAAACAACCAAGATTGATAGGTAGGTTGTTTAATCAATGCAACAACAATTTCAAGGAACAAGCAGCAGGGCTGCCAATTGTTTGGCATATTTGATCTGAAACCCAACGAAAGCTAAAAGGCATTTAAACAACAATCCACAATTGAACTTAAGTGCCGTTTAAATATCCATTTGAAATTGGCACTTACTTGCGTGAATAAAAACAATAATAATAAAAAGTACTGATTAGGAGCATAAAATGGTGGAGATTAATATTTACATAATAATAAGTAGTATTTAAAAAT
>NW_016163657.1:0-4957 GCF_001687245.7 Rhagoletis zephyria | reverse complement strand
CCAACGCGCCTATCGACAATACATCGAAAGAAAATCAGTCTACGCTTTACTAACATTTCCAAGCTAAATTGTTGTTACCATACAAAATTACAATAAATTGTTAGATTTGTCATTGTTGTTGGTTTTGAAGCACATCAACTTAAAATTAAGCCTAATGAAACAAATGCCTTTGCGCCTCTAAATATGCGTGGCATGAATTTTGCTATTGTGCCATTCAAGGTTGCGGAATTTAAGCTGTGTCGCAAAACTTGCACAATCATATAAAATAAATAAATGCTTGCATACAGATACATACATATGCAAATTTTGTTGCTCTTCCCACCTGGACTAGCTACATACATATGTCTGCTAGAGATACATATGTATACAAATTCGTGGTTGCATTGTTGTCACATGAGGTTAACCTCCGGGATGGGGGCGCTTCGACTCGTCGTAGCCAAGATTGGAATATCTCATTCATTTCGCATATAATTTGGCTGTCAGTTGGCGGTTTGTTAGGTATGTATGTATGTAGGGGTGCGAGTATATTTGCTTTCGTGTGCGCCACATTTACACGAAACACGAAACTCGAAACGACATTTTCGGTTAATTAAGTGACAAAATTACGATATTAGAAACACGCGTGTTACATGTTTGAGTGTTCCGAAGGGGGGGGGGGGGGGAAGGCGGATGGGGGCCAATGTGTGGTGAGCACGTACTTTCTGCAATTTACAATAACTTTTACATGAGCTCATTTACATATGAAGTAAGCACATTTTGCATAGACTTTTAAGCTAAGGTGTGAGTGTGATTGGGGATAATTGTGTTTGGGAACTCGTTCATATGTTAATACATGACTTTCTTGTCAGTGACTATTTCTACAACTTAAGCAGGACTAGATGATTTTCTTTAAATAGAGCTGAAAATGTATTTTTTCTTTTATTACAAAAAAATCTATATATACGGTGATCAGATTTCTGTGGCCAAAACTCGGAACATTTCTAAATTATCGAATCCGAACAAACGATTTTGTTTTTAGAATAAAAAGACATAACATATTTTAGTACAATTTTATTTAAAACAAGACAAAGAGAAAAAAATTATCGCATAAATCTATACACACAATATATACAGTGGCGAGAATGTAAATAGGGAAGACATTGTAGCATGTTTTGGCTACTTTCTTTGTTTAAGAAATGTTTATAATTTTTTTATGAAAACATAACTTAGATACTATCTAAAAAGACATGTAAGTCAAAATTTAAAACTTTGTAAAAATTCGACCAATTTTAACAAATGTTGATCAAAATTTTAAACATTTGTATCAGATTTTCTAGAATTGTTTTGAGTATGCAGTTTTGAGCCCATTAAATTTTAGTACAATAAAGGGCAAGTTTGAAGTAGTACCCTTGATTTTTAGCAATTTTTTGTTCGCCCATTTTCTTGCATCCATAGTACTATGTATGTTTAATATTTTTTTTTTTGTATGAAGAAAACGAGCAACACATTCCAAAAAAAATTTTACCAAAAATCAACGGTACTCATAATGTTTCTAAGAAATCTAATTTAAAAGCTCAAAATATTGATGACTTTTTGTCGAATTTCGCTCATTTTTGTACAAAGTTTGAAATTTTGACTTACGCGGTCTTTGTTAGATAACGAGCTACACTTTCGTAAAAAAATAATGAACATAATACTAAACATTAAATAATCGAGAGGAATAGCAAAAAAATGCTAAAATGTCTCTTCCCTATTTATATTTTCGCCACTGTATCTACAGCTAGTATTTTTTATATCCATGATTTTTTTGAGGGAATTAGTATTATTTTTTTATAATTTCACTAAATTCAAGTTAGAATCGTTTCATTAAAAAATACTTAACAAACAATTATAAAGAACTTAAAAAATTTAGACAATATAGCGAGAGCACTAGTTTTAAAGAATAAAGCATAACCAAAGATTATAGAAAATAAGGATGCTGGCTATGTTTATGGCCCCCTTATATTCTATGTCGTTTGTGATAACGAAAGTGCTGCGAAAAATTGTTTTTGGGCCAGGGCCAGAGTACTGGGAGACTCTTATTAAATTAATAAATAAAACACTGAAAATCGGGACAAAATTCTCAAAATCGGTGCTGTCCCGCCAAAATCGGTAGGAATGGTCACCATATCTATATAGTCAACTAGAACTAAGAAAAATCAGTCACACCTCTTTATGAACCTGAGGATATTGGAGTCAAGCAGTCACACACTACTCAATTATTGATAAACATTGCAATTAACTGTAACTGTCTGAACATGTATGCGTACTCCGTATGAGATAGCATCACACTTAGCATCACACTTCCTTCGTATCACACACACACACACACTTATGCTAATCACACGAATTAGTTGATTACGCACTTCCTAACCACTTGACATTCGGGACAACTGCATGACACTAACCAACAATTTTGCAGCACATACCCACTCGTACTCGCACTGGCACACAATTACACACCTGTCAGCCACATCTCAAAGCGTTTGACACATTTGCGTTGACACTTTGTCCGCCAAGTGAAGTCGATGACCAGCAAAGGTGGCGTCCAACTGAGGCTTGTTTTTGGAGTACACTCGTATTGTACTATAATATACATATGTATGTACATATGTAGATGAGTAGCATATGCACATCAACAGCTGCAGTACATATGCCACGTACCGACAGTTATAGTCAGCTGTCAAATCTCTAATGTCAGTGAATTTCAATATCGACTTGACAGAGATATGTATGTGCATATATATATATATATATATATATATGTGGGAAGTACCTGAGTGTGAAATAATATGTATGCATGTACCGAGTGATACAGTAAGACTGCGGATTTTCTTTTTTAAATAAAATCAGCCCAATTCTTAATACTGCCGGGGAGTTTTTTCTCCGGGAATTTGTTTCTCCCGAGAAAGAAATCCTGCAATAATTAACTCCCAGGGAGCAGCATTTTCCCCGAAATCTTGGGAGCAGGCAATACGAATTTCGAAAAAGCTGTTTGACACTTTTTTGAGAGCTCAAATCTGCCATTTAGTATAAAAGTCCTCAGGGAATTTTTATTCATGAAAGGCTGAAAGGGAAAAGAGAGAAAACTCCCAGGGAGTTTCTGTACAGAATCGGCCTGAATATCTTTTCTAAAATGGCTGTTGTTTCATGTGCTATGTGGCATGTCTATTTAAAAGCAGGCTTTTTTAAAGTTTGTTATCATGTAACGATAATGTTCACCGTAATAGCATCACCGGTATCATTTCCGAAGCAGTAAAACCACACCAAAGAGCAGGTGGTGTGGATTTTCAGCAGCCCAAATTTGGCATTTTTGCCTGCTAACGTATCAGTTAAGATGAAAATTTGTCTCCACGCTAATGAAGTTTTTTTTGTTTTTAATCGGCCTAAACTGGAGAACATAGGTCTTTTGTTGAAATCCGCTGAACGGCGCTATACAATTGCTGTGCACGACGATGAGTCGGAAGTTGTCGCCGACTGGTTCACATTTTGCTCCACAGCAGCAAAAAATCCATTGGACGCTTGAAAGAGGTTTTCCTACGTGATATGGTCGGTATGACAACGTTGGTTTACTTCATTCGCAAGCCTGCCAAGCTTTTAAAAGCTTGCGACGACCTGAGGGAGCTTATGATCTGCCTACACGCTTATTAAATCTACGCAGGAATAATTTTTTAAAGCTTTCTAATATTATTTTGTAGACGCGCCTATACGAAATAAATAGAGAGCTTAAAAGAGCTTTGCCCGCGGGCAAGGCTGTGCCAATCGCCGATCTAAACGCCTGGTAACCATGTAAACCTCNTTTAAAGCTTTCTAATATTATTTTGTAGACGCGCCTATACGAAATAAATAGAGAGCTTAAAAGAGCTTTGCCCGCGGGCAAGGCTGTGCCAATCGCCGATCTAAACGCCTGGTAACCATGTAAACCTCGTAAGCTTACTTAATTTGGATTGAAAATCGGTTTATTTACGATGTTTATACGGTTACGAGGCATTTACGCGATTTTATGAATACCAATAGTGTTTTTATAAAATTTCAAATTTCAAAAATTTCGAAAACGATTTTTCTCACGCGCTACGTGTTAGCCATACAGTGACGATTAGATAGATCTTTTAATCGAACAAATATATTGAAACCTTTAAAATCATTTGTGCGGAATGTGTTCATGACTATAATCGTGCTCAAGCCCCTAGTACTTATTTTGTTTTAACAAATTTTTTTACTCGACATTGACAGCGTTATTTAAAAAAAAACTGGTTCCGAAGTAGGAAAGGGAAGGATAAAGAAAAGTGCGCGCAACCCCAAAACGGCTGTCAACAGTATTAACCAACTATTCAGATAGCAAAACATACCTATGTACATATAATTAATTTTTAAAAAGCTGTATGGCAACAAATTTACATTCATATTTTTTTTACTTTTTCACTTGATCTAATTATTTTAATTAAATGAAATATTTAGCGGTGGGGGAAGCAAATAAGGTTGAATAAATCGAGTAAGCGAAAAAATGCAAATATGTACATACATATGTACGTGGTAAGTAAACATGCAAAAAGACAATTGTTATTGCTTTCCAAATTTGGCCTGCTATTTATTTTATTTGCTCATTTAATTAAAGTGCAGACAATTAGACTACTTCGAAAAATTGTATCACTGTGGCAACTTTTGGTCATACAATTTTTAGGGGCATGCTGCTTATCGCCTGTCGCATTTTTTTGAATTCAAGACTGACAACAACATGCGCTGAGCGGAAGCTAACGAAAAAACAAAAACTTGTTGTAAGTCAGCAACAATGTGAGTTGTCTGTCAAGCCAAGTTAGTGTAAAAGCAATAAGCTCTGCAAGAACTGGTGTCATTTACACTGGGCCATATATTAGTTTTAGTAGCACAAACATAGCTGTTGCACTGTGTGTGACGTGTGGTGAGTTGGTGGGGAAAAAAT
>NW_016163656.1:0-35435 GCF_001687245.7 Rhagoletis zephyria | reverse complement strand
TCATACATATTTACATATGTATCATTATCTTCTTCGCAAGCTATTAGCAAAATTATGTAGACATATAAAGAGACTGTGGCCGAAAACTAGATTTTTTCTGTTTGCCTATGCTTAACCCATATTTGTTAAGTTATGACCGATATACTGCCTAATATGAGTCAAAAGAGGAAGAAATTTACCTCAAATGGATCAGCGATGGCATAACGTGGTTATGCACGGAAAAAGGTTGCTCATACGCAATGGTCCTCACTGCCATATTAGAATGTCGTACACACGAATATCTACTAAAGCATAATATTGTGCTTACTAGAGCATTCAGTCCCGGTGCCGACTATTCTAGGATCCCCGACACTTTTCCATGTCCCGAAATCCCGGGATTCCAGCTCTGGCATCCCGAGATTTTTACTGAATTATTTACATTATCAGGCAAGTTCTAGAATGCGAGTGAAGCTGACAACAAAAAAATAATAATTCTTATTCAAACATGTTGTGCAAGGACTGTGTATGATTGAAAAATCTTGTAGCAACTGAAAACGTAAGAAACTTGTACAGTGTTGTGGAAGAGTTGTTCTGCATTTTACTTTGTCTGCGTGGTTTTGTCGAAATCGAATTTCTGCAAGCATGACTAATTGGTTTTAGTTGTAAATTTAGATATTTAAGAATGCTTTAAAAAATTTAAACATTAAATTGCATGCTCTCTTGCTAAGGTCTATTATGCTCCGTATAAGACCAAATGTGGCAACAATAAAATTTTTTGCATGATTAATGTGACCAACTATTTCATAGCTCAAAGAAGTACAGGTTAGATTGGGTTAAGTTAACGCTTCATATTCCTCTTCACAGCTGATAAAAAGGGATCAGTTGAAATTCCTAGTCTCGCCGCATGAATACCAATCGCACCATGGAGTGTCAGAACCCCCATCACTAGCTCTTGAGAGGTAACGGGTTTAAAGTGTCCTATAAAAGTATTTTCTGCAGCAGAGAAACTTCTTATTTTCCTATTTTATATCACCCGGTTCCCCTTAGCTCAATAGCAGTTCGTACTGCGAGAATTCTGTCTGCATCTGGACTGACATTGTTAAAGGCCCCCTTCATATCGAATAAGGCCCCTACTGCATAATATTTATGAGTGAAGACTTCCTCTGACCACTTTACCAATGTCCGCAGGGCGGTATTCACCGACCTTTTCTTGCTATAAGCATATTGAGATCTTGAAAGACAGTCACGAGGAATCGCGTTTCTTATGTAAAGGTCTATCAGTCTCTCTAGCGTTTTTAGCGAAAACGAAGAGAGACTGATAGGCCTAAAATCCCTAGGGGAAACATGAGAGCCTTTTCCGGCCTTCGGGATGAACGCAACACTGATTACACTTCAAGCCTTGGGAACGTACCCGGTCCTCACGCAGTTCGCATAAATAGGATCCAACCAATTGCACGACACCTTCAGAGCCCCTTGCAGATGCGCAGGTATGACGCCATCGGTCCCCGGCGACTTTAATGGTTTGAACGAACGATCTTTCAGAAGATCGGAGAAGTGCAGAATTTTGGGGGAGATTCTGAAATAAGTTAGCGACAATTTTCGAATCGCTTTTTGATGCAATAACATTTATATCATGCGTCAAAAAGTGCGAAAGCGAACCGAAAATTGTAGCTAACTTTTTACAAAATCTCCCTCCTGAAGTACAAAATACCGCAAAGAAGTACATTTGACTGTACTTCGATGTACGAAGTACAAGAGCGAAAAAAGAAGTACTGTACTTCCGAAAGAAGTACGGCTGGTCACATTACACATGATGTAAACTGTACATTTTGCAAGTTTAAAATTAGGTCAGTAATACCTTCTAGGTACTTTTAAAAAGGGATTGCGCCAGAGATACTAGGAGTGTACTCGTATCCAAAACAAAGTCTTAGACAACTTTTACTGGTTTTGCGTTCTCGTACCCAAAACACTTGCAAAGTAGGGGAAATTGAGAGAGCAAAATATGATAGAGAGCTGCAAATTTCTGCTGGAAAAATTTTTACTGCAAGTAAGAAAAGTAAATGAGTAAATTTATTAAGCACAACGTTTGTTGAGTTTATTTTTCGTTAATTTACTATTAATCTCCAGTTTGTTTACTTTTGTTTAGTCAGCATGGTTGCCATATGACATTTTTCGTTTGTACCATAATTTTTCTTTGAATATACTAAAATAGATTAAAATGCAGCATGCTGAAAAGTTTTTTGCTAAAGTTGTCGGTTTCGGAAGGTTGGTTGTTGAAATGAAAATTTTATAATTTTAAAGCTACTAAAGCTATATCTATTAAATTATTAATTGGCTTTTATAGTAAAGGCTTAGAAAGCATATGCCGCTGTGCACACTGTGCCCTTTTTCAATTTTAGCGTACTAAAAGTACAAAATAAAATGATTTCAGATGGCCGTGACTTTCGGCATTCTGGCTGACAAATATTCGGCTAAAAATATTATTTTTTTAGCGTGAAGTTTTTTGCAAACTTTAAAGTGGCAGTACTTTTTTTTTGCGAAGTTATCTTAAAATAATTATTTATGCGTGGTTTAATTTCAATATTTTCTAATTTCTTTACTAAGTTTCCAAGCTGTAGTGAAGATTGATAATTTTCTATATATTTAAACAAAGAATATTCCAAAAAGTAAATAATTGTGAAAACATTAAGATTTTTACTTGAGCACATCTTTCGAATTCAACTTCATCTAATCTAGTGTTTATATGCAAACTAATAAG
Source organism: Rhagoletis zephyria (assembly GCF_001687245.7). NCBI lineage: Eukaryota > Metazoa > Arthropoda > Insecta > Diptera > Tephritidae > Rhagoletis > Rhagoletis zephyria. Next base: position 32,698 of record NW_016163656.1, on the reverse strand, counting down.
GAATATTTCTACTTTTAGATTTCGTTAGCATTTTTTGCACAAGTCTGCACAATTTTTTGATTTTCATTCATAAACATGGCAGTCATCTGAAGCGCACTTTTTGACGAGTGGCTTTAAGGCAAAAAAGATGTGAATAATGGTGCTGTAATGAAATATGTTTTGGATGTTTGGTGGGTGGGGACATTGACCATGAAAGATTAAAAGAGTTTATCGGTAAGATCTGTTGTCAATTTCGTTTAAAATAGAGCCGCTGCTTTCGTATGAATTCATGTTTCCTGCAGCTGCACTCCAACTGGTTGTCACAAAGTGTGGATTTATCCGAATTTTTTCTTGACGTAACACCGTATTGACGTAACATCAATAACATAGGTACATACATTTAATAATTACGACTTTTGGCATGCTAAAATTGAAAAAGGGCACACTGTGCGGTGTAGTGCTTAGCAGTGTGGTAGTCCATACCGCATCTCGGGATTGAGTAAAGCCGTACCACTGTAACTGCGTACCTAGAGCAAAGACTCTTTTTTTATCGAGTTTCCCAGATGGAGAAAATATACTTATTCCTATATTTCATTGTACATATTTCTTAAGATTTAAATATATAAAAATTCATAATTAAAAAATTTCCTGAATTTAATATTGATTGAAGTTTTGATCCCTTTAAATTTTACTTTACTTTAAAAGTCAGAGTCTTCAACAGAATTCGTTACATAAGTATACAATTATTCTAAACTTTTTTCTCTTTAATATTCGTCGCGCCATTATTTTTGCTCAACCAGTATATTCAATACTCTTTTCTATCGATTATGCAACGAAATGAACTGTGCTGTGAATTTTACTTAAAGCTTTGGAATTGTAAATATGCATGTATCTATTTTAATGGCAGTCTGCCAGATATTAGAATTCCGGAACGTTTTTCGAAGCATTCTTATTACCTCATTGACTTTTTTTTCATTGTTTTTATCACTCTTTCCATACAGAAAAGGGCCAGTTGAGTTGAGTGAACGATGCGTCAGCAAATTGCTTTGCTGTTATTGGTAATTTGCATGCAAATAATATTAGACGAAGTGAATTTAATGTTGCCAATTTGGACAAAATTTAATGAAAGTTTCTTAGAACTCGTACCATCACAAGTAATTTTTTTTTTTGCAATTTAAAACCAAAGAATATAGATTTTAGATATTATGAAAGAAGGTTTTAATTTCGGCTGGACAATTCGTTTATTAGATACCAGTTGTGGAGTGGCAAATAATCCATTTGTTGGCTGATAGCTATTAGCAACCGTAGCAGTTCAAATAACTAAACAGAGTTTTTCGCGTATTGATATAACTAACAGAAATAATGGGCGGTCACCGTAGTCGAGTGATTGGAGGCGCGAACTTCCACTAGGTATGACCAACGTTCGATCACTGGTCAGAGCAACACCCATAAAAGTTCGTTTCTAATAGCGGTCACTTCTCGGTAGTCAATGGCAAACCAACTGTTTTTCTAAAAACGGCCACTGGCTGCCGTTTGGTGTGCTTTGGTGCCTAACAAACTCGAAAGAACATTGTTTAGAAACATTGTTTAGAAACACTGTTTGCACCTTTCTTTTTTCTAAATTTTTTGCGATATTGCTTTGGCCCGGGGTTTGAACCCAGGTGCTGGTGAGTTAAAGCGCACACTGCTTACTACTACACCACAGCGGCCGACTGCCATTACCGGACGCCAATATCAGAGAAATTACCTCGAGATGTTAAACAATACTGGAGAAGGGACACCACCTCCTATATCGTGAAAAATTACTAACGACAGCTGATCACTCTGGTAATTGGCCGTCCTGCAACGGCGTTAAATGGCAAACGGTGTTAAAAACTTTAGAAGATCCAGTGCTACCAGGATAATTCCTCCGCGTCGGCGATTATGCTTAAGCTAGCGAGTTGCCTGTGTGTTTGTGGTTGTGCTGTGCACTTTGCAGAAGCCATGTTGATTCTTCGCTTGGGTCAGGTAACACGTGTTGTATGGGAGTGGCCAATCCCCAGGTGTCTTCGCTACTGAGGCGAGGAGAGTTATCAAGCGATAAGACTCCTCGCAGTTGACTTGTTTCCCAGCTAGAGTAGTAAGACCACCCTCCCTGATTTCCACTGTTCAGTAATTACGAGAGTGCTCAAATCATTCGATTTTATGCTATTTTCAGCTATTTTGTAAAATATTTTCCCACACCACCTAAAAAGGAGTTTTCGTGAAGTGTGTACATCCTCTCGCTAATAAAGTTGCCGTATGTACATAAATAGTTGTGAGTTTCAGTTAGGATTGAAACCCTGAGCCACATGCAACTTTACTCACTTTAAATTTCTCACTTTCCTGCTGCAGAAAAATAAATATGTTAAAAAAATCACATCGTTGTCTTCTTTAAAAATTCAGCGCAAAAATTTTTGATGGCCACTAAATGGTGGGCCGAAAACTTTTTTCACCAAACTTTAAAAAGTGCATTAAACTTTGTAATAAATGAATATGGACTTGGCAAGAGGGAAGTGTGAGCCGTAACAGGCCAAATAGTAAATATATAAGGAGGCTGTATTTTTAAAAGCATGGAGAGACTTTGAAGATAAGCGAAGTGGGTGCGGAAACGAGGCAGGAGAAGCTGAGATGAAAAATGTGCTTGTACTTATGTATCTACTTTCGCATTTACTTGCACATACATACACACATATGTAACTATTTTTGTACATCTGTGCCCACACCAACTACACCACCTAGCCACCTCATTGCAAACATTATTAAGATGGACAGCCAAGCGAGCCAAGCGCGGGAAGATAATAAGTTGCAAGACTTCATCGTAAAAAACGGAAAGAAAAAAGAAAATATAATAGAAATAAAAAGGCAAAACTTACCGCCACGGTCGGCATTTTTAGGAAACTGTGAAGTTTCTTCGTTTTTAAATTGTAAAGCTTTTATTTTAAAAATGTGTATGGCTGCTTCCAATTTTCTCTAGTTTTTCTTGAAACTTTCTGCAGAATTTTTAATGCGCAAACATTAAACTTAATAGAAAATAATTTCACTTCTAACGCACAGGACCTGCGAAGGGAACAAAATTATATATATCCATTATAAAAAACGTAAGTGCTAATGGAATTGGTGGAGTGACTGCGAAAAGATATGTATGTACGGAGTATATTTGACAAAAAACCACGTCGTCGCAACATACTTGCTCCACATATCTTTCCGCGTAATGCGTCAAAAATGAAATCACGTTGACGGCGCTGTTGGCTGGCTGCCAGTGGGTGTCACAGTGTTAGCGTCAAAAGCAGCGGCGCCGATCAACGGCTGTACGCTGTGACTTTATCATTGCAAGCAACATTCCGTTGCCCTTGAAGGCGTTTTCATATTAGCATGAGCGCGTGTGTGCTCCTGTGTGTGCTTTTATGAGGGCAAGTGTATGCAAAAAAGGCGCGGTTAATAAAGTTAAGCACACATTTTCATTTGGATTTTCTAACGCGCTTGCATATGTGTGTGTGTGTGTGTGTGTGTTTGCGTATATTACACTGTTTTTTGTGTGAACGAAAAAATCGAACAACAAATTTGGCACAACAAACAACAACCGCCACAGCTGGTGGTGGCGCTGATGATAATGGACGTATGTACCTAAAGCGCAAAAAATAAAATCGTTATTTTGGTTTTTATTAATTTTTTGTTTATTTTGAACCAACTTTTGAGCTGCTCGCAATCGTGGTGACGCAGTGGTTGCTGACATGGGCGCTTGTGTGCGTATAAATACGTTTTTATAGCCGTCTCAAACGCACTCAAGCTGCTTAAATTATGCATAAGTATGCGTACGAACAAGCACCATTTTTAGATGAAGTCACACACACACACACATTCATCCATAAATATTTATTATTAGTTATACGGATATTCATGTGTGCATATGTATTCTATCGCGTATGTACACATATCCATTATTATTTGAGTATTAGAGAGAGGTTTGTGTAACCAAAATTGTCCACTAAGGGCGCAAATGCCATGATTGCAAACAAATAAATAGTTATCTCGCCTTTCTTGTGTGTCGATATTCTAAGACTTCTTAGCTTTTTTCCTTTATTTTTATTTCTCGTACAATATTTTTAGTATTTTATTTTGCCAATTCTTCTTCTTCTTTTTTGGCGCTGTAACCGCCTAAGCGATTTTGGCCGAGTTCAGCAAAGCACGCCAGTCGTTTCTCCTCTGTGCCAACTGACGCCAATTGGAAACGCCAAGTGAAGCCAAGTCCTTCTCCACCTGATCTTTCCATCGCAGTGGGGGCCTCCCTCTTCCTCTGCTACCACCAGCGGGTTCCGAGTTGAATACTACAATTACAACTGGTCTTATGCACATTTCGCACCATCTGCTGGTTCGATAGCTGCAAATAGTTGCATATTTAATTCATTACAAAATAATGTCCCGGCAGTGTATTCAATGCAAAAAAGTCTAAAGTTAAATTTTGAAATTAATAATAATAATAATATTTTGGCGCTTACACTTTTGCTAAGTGAGAATTCCCTGCAGGGTCTTTAGCTAAAATATATAAAATGAAATGAGCAAAAAACTTGCGAACTGCTATTTGGAATAAAAACAAAACAAAAAAAAAAACAATTTTTGCTGAGGTATAATATGGAATTTTCGCAACATTAACTTTAAGTGCGTCGTCAGCAAATTTAAGGAATTGAACTTGAAAGCCAACTCCTTCGCAGAATTCGTAGGGTAACAAATAACTTATTTACGAATTTGACATGTTTTATAAGGGTAACAATAAATTCTAAGCGAAATCTGTATGTATTTTTCAAAGTATTAAAGTGAAACATAAAATTAAAATAAAAAACATAAATACATGTAGGCAAATTTTTGTGTTGCGGACATTATGTTCGAACGAGGTTCAAGTCCTGGCGCAGGGACATTTTTTTTAATGTTTTTTTTTCATTTGGGGTTTCAATTATAGTTTTTATATTTAATTTTAAAAAGAAATATATTTTTTAGTTTTTTTTATTTTATGGCACAAGTATTTCTTCCCATATGTATGTTTTTTCTTCAATGAACTTAGATTCTAAAATTTGTTATATATTTGAATTCAAATACGTACTTATAATAATTAAGATTGATTTAATTTTAAAACATTTAACCACCTTTTTCCTAACATTTATTTTTTTGGCAAAGGCGGCCATATAAATTTTCAAGTCCAGAGGCGCGGATTAGGGTTTGATTTTAGACCCATGGTTTCTTCAGAGAATTTTCTTAGAATTTAATCTAGATTACGTTTTTGCTATACGATTTTTATTTTTTTTTTTATCCATACAAATCAACCCGCCCTATTATACACATACACTGGCGGTCAAAAATGAATGAATAACATTTTGTCTTTAATATTTACAATGTTTTTAAACTAAAATTTTTTTGTTATTTTTTATTTTTAAGGAACATGGTTCATGCTTTAACCAAACTCTCAAACTTTATACAGTACTGATAAAAATTCGACAAATTTTTATCAAAACTTTGAGCTTTTTAATCAGAGTTTTTATAAAACTTTTGCTTATGCAGTTTCAAGGATTGTGAAATTTTAGTGAAATAAGTAAGTTTTTAGCGGTTGAAAGATCAAATTTTAAGACTTTATACAGAACTAATAAAAATTTCAAAAACTTTTATCAAAATTTTCAGCTTTTTAATTAGAATTTTTATAAAATTTTGGGGTATGCAATTTCTAGGCTTATGAAATTTTATTTAAACAAATTTTATAAAAATTCTGATTAAAAAGCTCAAAGTTTTGATGATACTTTGTGGAGTTTTTATGAATTTTGTGTAAAAATGGAAAGTGTGACTTTTATGGTTTTTGATTAAAGCACGAACCATATTCTTATAAAAAAATATCAAAAAATTGAGCTTGAAAACCATTTTAAATATTAAAAGCAAAACACCGTTTATCCACTTTTGACCGCCAGTGTATGTTTATATGTATGTATGATTTTCGCTTACATTTAACCACATCGCACATGCGATTTGAACTTCCTTTTAACATTTCCCCCAGTCGTACTTAGTTAGTTTGCTGATTTCATTCCGACGAAAAGGAATTTTAATAATTATTGGGCAAACGAAAGGCAGACACATCACGGCACACATACATGCATACATACATACTTATGTATGAATGTGGACAACAAGCCGTTTGGAACGCTTATACTCACACAAGCATACTGCAAAGCAAAAAATTATCTCGTGCGCGGTCATAAACATACATCAAGGTACTATTTTAGCAGCCGCTTTAGTGGAAATCGCTGGCCACGAAAAGTATATTTACACAGTAAGCTGACACACAACTTAAAATGCTGAATGTATGCGCACACACATACACATATACGCACAAATGTATGCATATGCATATCCACTTCAGCATAGCTGAAACGTATTTGCGGATTTTCGTAACTAGGACGACCGGAAGCAACTCGTAAACTGGCAGTAAAAGTAGCGAGAAAACCCATAAAAAAGCATGGAAAGGAAGCAGAAGCAAACAGGACGAATGAAAAAAAAATAAAAAAATTCTACAAAATAGTAAAGCCGAAATGTTGGAATAAAATGCAAGAAAATGAAACAAGTAACGAGTGTAACAAAATAGCAGCTTAACAGCATAGCAAAGTGACACACATATGTATGTATGTATGTATGTATGTAAGTAAGAGTAACGTAGAGAAGAATTTTAATATAAAAATACGAGTGAAAAGTAGAAATAATTCCAACAGAAACGTCAACAAGCCACATAGGTGGTGTTGGCGCTGGGTCTGGCTGACATATCCGGCAGGAATTTCAACTAGCAGCACAGTAGCTACTCAAATATGCACAGAGTGCTTTATAGCATGCAGGACTCATTTGAGTTATGCTATTTTTTTCGTTGTCTGTTAGCTTGCTACCAGCAAATGCTTTTGAGGCAATTTCATGTGTCGTATGTAGTTCGTTAAGCCAATTTCAACACTTAAAGCAATAAAAACGGTAGCAAAAACACAAAAACGCTTTTATATATGTACATAAAAAAAAATGGTTAACGCCACTTATATGTATGCAAAAAAAAAACAAACACTGTCAATAAAGGGGAAATGCAAATTCCAATATTGCGACATAATACAACATTCAACAGCACCGCTGCTCACTTTTCAGCATATTTTTTTGGAAGTCGGTGGCATTTCACTTGTATCCTGCCATATATCCTTTTCACTGGGAATAAATAAAATCAATTAAAATAAAGTTATTTTTAATAAAACGCAAATTATATAATTGAATAGACGCATTTAAAGCATAAAATATTCGCACTTTCCTGTTTTTCAAATTTTTCAACTTTTTTTCTACTACCGAAGTAAAGCCCCTGCTGTCATAAATCCTTGAGTATTTTCACAATTTAAGCGTGAATCAGCCTTTTCAATAGGCTGAAGCTAAATTTCTATGAAATCAATTATTAAAAATATTATTTAGATTTACCATTATAACCTATAATCAGCCTTTTTACATCTATACAGCTAAGGAAAAGAAAATTTGAAAAATTGAGCAAACCACAACAGTTTCAATATAAATGCACTAAAAATTTAAATAACTAAGACATGCCTCGCTAAACATCATCTCATTGAACTTCAGCACTTGCTACTAAAAACCTGCCGACCACAAACCAATTCTTTTCCAATTTCGATTCCAATGACCCCCGTGAGTGAACTGCTGTCGCACTACATAATATGCAAATCTAAAAATACAATTTCATTTTGACTCAAAACGCAGCGACATTAAACAGCCACCAAGCTGGCTATTGATGACCTGCAGGCGTAAATGGCCGAATTTTCTTGCAAGAAGTTCACAAAAAACGTGCGTCTAACCTTTCGGTGCTGTGTAGGTGTTGTGGCGTACTACTGTCGCCTATGCTGTGATAATTTTAGAAACCCTATGGAGCGCTAGATGCATAAGAAATGACAAGCGGCTGCACGTTGCACGAAACCTATTTGGGAGATTCTCTTATACACCGGTTTGCTATAAAGAGACGGATGTAAATGAGCATGCGAGCAGTGGCCGCTTTGCTCTCTTCGTGCTATGACTTCAAGCTCTGAGAGTAATTGAGTTTATGCTCTGCAAAAGATTGCTGCTCTATAATCTTAAGTTCTGCCTTTTTGGTATGTTGTGTTATTAGAAAAATTCTGAAAATCTAATGCTATAAACGATAAAGACGATGTGGTTGAGAATCTATCACCATTACGCATTTGCTGAAAAAAAAAACCAAGTGAAATACTTGTCATATTTACGAGCATCCAAACAACGTTAGGATTTCTAATTCTCATTCTTACGCTCGCAGCATCAATAAAATTCTCTCAGCTCTATTTTCATACGCACGTTTTTTATTTTGCTCCCACTGAGAATTTACTTCTGCCCTTTCGTGCGCGCAAAAATTTCCCACTATTCTCTCTCCAACGTTTTTCTCACCCGGTTGTTTACCTGTCTCCACACGTGACGACGCCAGTCTCTCACTCTCTATCGCCTATTGCTACAGCGCATTGTGGTGAGTATATTTATGTATGTACATTCGTATGTTAGGCCTCAGTTTGTGTGGCTTGCAAATTGCCAAGTCTGCCATTGCCATTGAAATTTGTCAACTGGCGCCCCAAATTATAACTGTCACAATGCGCCAGTTCACAGTGGGCGCTGGTGCGGGTGGGCGTGTGAAAGTCTTATACATACACATAAAAAGTTACCTTAACCTAAGTTAACATATGCACAGTCAGGCGCCTATTCAGCCTTTGTACTTGCAGCTACGGCGTAAATACTTTGGCTTGTATTCTGGCATGTCTTCTACACTTTCTCGCTGTGAATTTTGCAATTTTGACATTTTAAGTCAGTAGCCTAAGGAAATATAGTACATACATACATACATATGTACATATGTACTCGTAAGCACCTACAGAGTGATAGCGATATGCAATGCAGATGAGCGCATATGACGAGGAAGCTACATATATGCCATTTTTTTTTTTCGTATTTCGTTGTACGTTTCTGAGCGCTTCAAAAGTAGTTAAAGGCTGTGGAAAAAAACACTTGAATATTTTTTAGATCACACTTTCCCTTTGTAGCTATGGCCCCAGGTGCGAACGAATGTCAATTTGTAGTGTGTACTTTTCCGCTGGCGACATTCCTACTAGCTGACCATTTGACTAGTGTGTGCCATCGTTGGACACATTTGGACACATTTGGACACGAGTACAGTTTTTCTAGGCAACACTTTTGTCTTTTGTCTATTGCAATGCTGCGAGGCAAAGTTAGTTGCATTTTAATGAATTTTTGTGATTTTTTACACTTCATGCCTAAAAGGCAATTGTATATTTGTTAACTATTTGAAGGCAGTAGCGCCTGCTAAGTTGCTAGCATTTATTCCCTGTGCATGCACCCGCAGAGGGTGAAACAAAGCGCTCAAACAGCACGACATTGCTTGCGCAATGTAGAGCTCTACCGATTTTCTATGCTCAGCGCTACTATTTTATTTAGTAGCTTTTGTTCATTTTTGTAAAATTTTTTGTTCTTTATTCTCTTCACTCCATACGCTCATAAATTACGTGTTTACACAATTTTTCGCTTTTGATTGACTTTGATGTATCAATAATGGCAGAATAGTGGCATACATACCGCACTGCAGCGGTCCGTTTTGCCACCTTTGCTTGCAACGCTGCTAGCGCGCACAGCATGCGTGCAGCTCGTCGCACAGCTGGGCGGCTAACCGTCAGTTGTTTTCTGCAGACTTCACACTTCGCATATTAGATTGTATAGAACATGAACGAATAAAATATTTTTTATACCCTCGGTCTTAAAGTCACATTAAATACGCTTTAATTTGGCATTTTCCGTTAATTTACGATTTTCTTATTTTTTTTTCTTTTTGTTCTCTACAAACCAAGTGATTATCGACTTTTGCCATACTACTACAATGCACCGTAAAATGTTTCTTTTACACGCTTTTTTGTGTGCCTTTTTCTTCACCTATCTCACACTTTACGCATATCCTGGCATATATCCTTTTTTCGTTCTACCTTCAATAATTGCAATTATCAACGCTAATTTGTTGGCAATGCTACCGGCGTTGTGGCAGAATGTGCAGATGACGCGGCAAGTGTGCAAAAAAGTCTCGGCGGAGAGTTTTGCTTTTCCGATTTTCTGCTGCTGTCGAACTTTCGCAGTTGTGGCCAACATTTTTTTTTTTCGCTGCTTTTGCATTGCAGTTTGACTTTTGTTTGCTCAATGTTCATTCCTAGCTGATTAGCTGCGGCTGAGTCACTTTTGTTTTACCACCTTAGTTTCTGTTTTCTTACACTTCATGTCGGTTTTGTATGTAGTTTTGTTTGCACTTCGGTTGCCTTGGCCGCGCTAAATGAGGTGTTAATTACAATTAGCAGTTGTGCACATTCGACGACGTTCTGGCGTATTATCATCATCACGCCATGTAGCGTATTACTAACACCGCTTCTACTCAAACTTGCAGACGCGTATATTTTTTTGTTCATTAAGCTCTTTAGGTGCTGCTCTTCTTGGTGTGCACATCAAATACACATTCATAAAGTGGCAGACAAAGGCGAGAGACGTAGGCAACTGCAACCACGCGTCTGCCTGATTACTTGGTCACAGATTTTCTTGATTGTCTTTTTGCAGCTACTGATGGCCTTTCTTATCGTCGTTTGTATGTGATTATTTTCTTTTCGCTTACGGATTATGCGTATGATTTCGCCAGAAGAGTGTGTGAGAATAATGTTCTTGCTTAGTATCTTGCGTTAAGTGCGTATTTAGTAGTCCCGATTTGGGTTTTGCGAATATGACACAGTAATTAGCTTTAATGGAATGTCTGGGTTGTATTTATCATTTTGTCTTGGAGAATGCAAGAGGATCTGTATATAACGGGGTAAATGCTCTTGAATTATCGAGTATGTAAGTAAAGTTTTATTTGTTTGTGTGACTGCTGTTGATAAATTTCGTGAGATCTACAAATATAAAAACGTGTCTACCAAATAAGTGTCTGAAAATTTTATAGCCACAGATCATGTTCAGTTTGACACTCGGTTTCATTACCCCTAGCGCATTTCTACCGAAAACAGTCATTTGTGAATTATATTTCTTAGCTGTCGTCCACTCGATAGCAGCTGCTATTATATCCTACATATTATACAGTTACCAAAACAATTAGATTTAATCGCAGCATGTCATAGTGCGCGGCAGTGCGTTGACTCTGGACTAGTCAGTTCTCTCATCGATCACATAAGATTTAATATTTTCTTTAAAAAAAAATTGCTTTGTCGTTTGTTTGTCGTTGTTTCCAAATTGTCGGGCCACCTTGATGGAAGATGCGGCAGATCGCCTTTTTTCAGATGAAATTAATGCTGGATTTTTTTTTTGCCACGTTTGGGTCGTTTTAGCATATGGGTTGAAGCAAAATCCTGCTGGAAAGCCCACAATTGATTTTGGAACAGAGAATAATTAATAATTAAACAGCTTTAAAAAACAGCTCCAAAATGGTTTCCTGGTAAACATCGGAAATTTTCTCACTGGTAAACAAGATTTTCCTGTGCAAGTTTTTTTAAAGCTGCAGTCAACAAATGTCCGTTACTTCATTTGAAAGCCCCAAGTTCCAAGCCTTTTTAATAATTCGACTGATGAACGGTTGATTAACATTCGCTTCTCGGGCGATGATTTTCTGTTTTCGGAACGAATTTCGCTGAATTGTTAATTTGACAGAATTGATGACTTGCGATGTTCGACCTGTGCGTATAATTCCGAGCGGGCGGAGCGTTTTGAAAATATCACTTTTTTTTATTCACACTTAAATAGCGCTATAACAGCGATACAGCTCTCGTTACCATGTGGTAATGTATTTATATCCCGACTAAGTACATCAGTCTTCAGTGAAAGCCAGAAGAATTTTGCAAAATTTCGACGTAAGGGAGAGAGAGGGACCGCGCTCTTTTCCTACTTATAGGCGCGCTATCGATGAGTTAGGATCCTAAGCCTAATTAGCTATAAAGAATACGCCCACCTCCCTTATTAACGTCGCACACTTAAACTTGAGCTTGTCTACTGATTCTTTAACGACAGCTACATATATCCATCCAAACTAAGCTGCGTAAGTCTGAAGCTACACTTGATGTTAGAAAGTCCATGACTGAAGACCCTTCAACACTCACTCTCTGCAGGCACCTTACACTACACTCGAGTGAATGAGTGCCGAGAATGAGCTGCCGGAGCATTTAATGATCAGCACTAAAATCACACACAACAAATTTGGCAGCTAATAATCCGCGATTTGGCTGTGTAAACCCTGCATTGCTGGGTGGTTTATTTCGCTGCTCCACTCATTTTACTTTTTTGGGTCCTATTAATGGGCCGTCTGCTTTTCGCCCAGCGCTACTTTTCTCTACAATTATGAAACCTTGGCGGGCAGCAGCTCTTAAGAACATCTCTGCATTTCAGAACTAAAAAGTTTGACAAGTTTATCCAGCGCCTCTTCGAAAAGTACCGAGCTCGCTTTTGGTACATAAGGGAGATTTAGAGGAATATGAATGCAGTACCTACTTGTACCAGTATAGTCCAAAAAAAATTGAGTGTACCTAAGAACCGAAATATGAAATACTAATTCTCAGGAAACAGGAGTGAAGTCAAGGGCCTTCTCTCCGGCAGTAGTTGTAAAAGTCTGGGCACACATAAATGTAAAGAGATCTACTTATTAAATAGCGACTTACATTGAGAGTTTGTGTCGGTGCATCGAGGCCAATAGCAAATCCGGTGTTCCTGAGTTTTTACTTTGCCAGAGTGTTTATCAACTCCGTCGGTGGATGATCCACTTCATCGCCATGCGACTTGTCAGCCGAGGTGAAGCAGAGCTATGACTCAAATGAGGATAATTTCTTACTTATACCACCTTCACTATTCGCCGCTAGTTTATTGTTTGTTCATTGTTTTTAAATAGTCTATCAATACCGTTACTGCTCGACCATGGCTTCTGGATCTTTCCTGATCTAGGTGTAACAAAAGATTGATGGGAACCACCTTTGGATGCTAAACTTTATTTTCCCGCTCTCGTCCTCAACCTCATCGAACAATCGTCTGAGACTAATGACAGTGTCTGAAACACCGAGTTATCCTCTACCATCTTATCCTTTTTTTTTGGAAGTAGCAAGGCCAAAAGTTTTTACGACATTAAAATGCTGTTCAAGCCAACTTTGAAATTAGGGGTAATTGCAAGTTTTTTTTTTGCAATCCAGTCTTATGTATGTACATTCGTTTACTCCTAATCCTGTGAGCGGTATTCTCATTGCATATGCTCACTACTACCTGTAGGAAATTGTTTTAATCCTTTGCAGTTTGTTTATAAATGCCAGCAGCTTTGTATTTGAGTGAGCAAAATGTATGCATATTTTGTTATAGCTCATCTACGTTGCGAAGACACAACTACCCACTTCAAAGCAAGAATATTTGAATTGCACATAAATACCCATATCTCTTGGAACTTAAAAGCTTACATTGGGTTCCCTTTTTATTACAAGGGACGAAATTTTACACACCTGCTACTCTTTCAACGCGCTCACTTCGAACATAATGCATAGCAATTAAATTTTTTTCAAGACTGCAATGCATTTATCCTTTTATACCAGCATTATGCCACTTAAACTTGCCATACCCTGCCTTTGTTCGCCAACTAAATATGTTTGTACTATTTTTTTTTTTTTATCTTCGTGCTTTCCATCTTTTCATATTTTATTAAGCCAACTTAGCGCAATTCCCATTCCTTTCAGCCTGTCTATTTTAGTTTGCTGCATATTATTAAAATTTTGTATTACTTTTTCATCTCGGTATATCGCAATTTTTTTTTTTCGCACTCAACCACTTAGACGTGGCCACTCACTCGACACATAAGTAAGTAACCAGGCAATACTTAACAAGTGAAAGACGCATTTTCCAGCTATGCGCATAAGTCACTTTTTATTAGCTGTGGCAAGTGAATGCTGCTGCTGCTAACTGCTGCAGAGGCGAAGAAGTTCCAGCACAAAAGCATACACCGAGATTTCATTGTATTGCGGAATATTTTAAGCGCGCCAAGATTTCATTGTCTGACGGCTATTGTCTGTGCGGCTTTTTCTTGTTAATGTTTTTCTATTTTTTTTTTTTCCTTTTCATTTTTGTCTCTTTCACTTTGCCATGCTCTTTATGCATACTAGTGTTTATAAATCTCATTGCTTCGTTATTCTGATTCATAATTTTTATTCGTAAGCGCGTTGATTTTCATATTAAATTATGCCCGCATATATGGAGACATATGATTAAGTTTTCCCTTTTGTAACTATGTATTTATATGCTCGCATAAAGCCATTCATTTTGGGGCGACTAGGCCTTTAATTTATTTCGGTGACTTTTTCGCTGCTGATTACTTTGTGCGAAAGGACCTACTACATACTTGAAAATGAACGCACAAAGGAGCGCCTGGCTTCGATAAAACTTTTCACAAGCCACTCGAATATTCGAAAACCAAGCATGCGTTCATATGCGAATGAGGGTAGTATTTTACGCAGGCCTTTGTGAAATTTCTACTCGTAACTATGTACTTAGTTTTTTGTTCGTTCGCTCACGCATGCCACAACGCTACAGTGATTTTCATCAACGTCATTAATATTAACTTTTGCAATAATTTTAACGAGAAATTGTGAAGTATGGCCTATTAGATAAGCGGAAAATTTGTTGCCAAGAACTTTCGCCGCCGCACATAAACACGCAAAGATCGCAAGGACGCGCAATTATCGGAGTAGGCATACGCGGCATGTGCAACAACTCAGCTCATTAACGGTTGAGAATGACAAAGCTAGTACATACATAGATACATAGCATTTGTGGGGCGAGCAGATAGTGAGCTCTGCTAGTAGCGACAAACTTTAAGCAGCTACACAGACGCGCACGACTAATTAGAAAGTATTCAAGGATAATGTAATTTTTTTCACTCTTTGAAAATGGCAAGGCTGTAGAGCCCACAAAGATAACTTAACTTAAAGTGTTATTTATAAGCATGTAACGCAGTGATTTATTGGTAACGAAGTGGACATCAAAACAACTATATAAATCATGCAGTTCAACGTACAATAAACAAATATTTTGTTTAGTTTGGTTTATCGGTCCAAAAGAATCTTGTTTTTCTGCAAAAAAACGAAACATTGAAGGTCCATTGACCACATCAAGGTTGTTTCCAAGTAGACAGTTACTTCTTCCAAATTCAGTTATCTTAAGTGGGTGCGATTAGTAAAAAAGGATATATGACAGGACATTAGAAAACATCAGTACAGATAAGTAGTAACTAGTAACTTTTCTACACCGTACATACATATGTACGTAAGTACATTAGCGTAATCCAAAAATGCATGGGAGACAAATACATAAAGTCAGAATTGTAATGCTTTTACCCCAAGCATTTTTCTATATAAATGAAAATATGCTTTTTTTTTTTAATAAAAACTATTTAGAGGTCGCTCAAAGCGCTCAAAGTTTCCCATGTATTTTATACGGGGAAGAAACCTTTTTTCGTAGAAATAGATAAGTTAATGGCCCTTACAGTTAAAAAAAAATGTTATAAGTATAGAAATCTATGATCGTGTGAAACCGAGCTTCGTGTTAATAAAATATACTATACATTTTACTGCGCTTCTTTGTGTATTGTCATTATACAGGAAGACGTTACTGTTACTGTTTGAATATTACAGATTGCAGTGTCATGCTCAGTGAGATAAAAATAAATGCGTTTACCAAATCTGGAAAAGATCGATTTAGCCGTTACTGCAAATTTATCATACTAGTTAAGATCTATGCAATATCATCTAGAGTGCTCGGGATCGATAAAATTCTCTATAAAACAGTAAAAAACATGTAATTTCGACCGACAGAAACAGCAAATGAAAGCCTAAGTACAGTGCATTCGAAGTGTAACACTTTTTACTTCAGCCATCGCTATCTTTCCAAGTTCTAACGACTTTCATACTTTTGTTGTATATTGTTGTTGGTACATCCCTACTCCCTCTCTCATAATGATTTGAAGTCAATACAACAACAACAAAAAAAAACAGCAGACAAAAATGCAAATTAAGGCAGATGTTATAGTTTTGCCTCTATATTTTTAAGAACTTTTTAACAATTTTCACGAAAAAAAAGAACTACTAACACAATGTTCAGTACTCTTTTGCTTGTTTCAGTTCCTGGATGCGATTTGGCATACCTTATTTGTATCTTTGTAAAAATTCTGGAGGTATATCCTTAGTTTTTTTCACAGCTCATGTACTCGATATTACGGACTTTGATACTTATTAAGCTGTGCTTTTAGTTGATTTCACAAATTCTCGATGAGATTCATGTCCGCGGATTGTGGAGGTCATTTGAAATTAGCAAATTTTTGCTTTTGTATCCAGGCTTTGTGAACATGTGCAGTGTGTTTTGGGTGATTTTTCAGCAGAAACTCTCATTTTTTCGACTACATCTTGCAAATTTTGTTGAAATATGAACAGATACTGTTCCTTACGCATAATACGTACTGACGGACAAACAAAATTTTTTAATTACAGCCCCAAACTATTATTGACCGACCACTGAGATTCACAGTTTGCCTTACATGATGCGCATGAGCTTAATTTGGGTCGTTGATTAAATACCATGCCCGGCCATCTGATTGAAAGCGATTAATTTAGTCTTGTCAGACCAAATAACCTTCAATTGAAACTTAAGAATGTTTTTTTTATTGCATTCTGTAAGGCCTAACATATCCCAATGGGCAACGGTTCGGTTTTCGTGCGATGCAGCGAAATGCTGCCACACTCGCACATGTATTATGATCAAATTTGCTTCTTTCTTCTTTATGATGCCTTTGCGGCTGCATCGCTACTTGCTGCTAAGTTCAAAAATATCGTACCGTAATATTTTTTGACAGACTTCCTTTGTCCTTGGGAACACTTCAGGCTATATTTGATCTCAGTCTTAACATTTTCAAGTAGCAAATTCCAAAAATGTTTGCCATTTTTCGTGCGGTCCCGCCTTTCCGCAGTAAATCTATTATTTACATTTATGGTTCCTGATTAACTATGTTATTTACTCGTGATAACTTCTTCAATAAAATACAATATAGAAAAAAGTCATCTGACTTCCAACTAAGTAAGAGATAACTGTCAAATGCAAAACTGAGAGTGAGTGCAAAACTGTAAATGTGCCTTAATTTACATTTTTGTCTGCTGCTTTTTTGTTGTTGTTTTATTGACTTCAAATCGTTATGAGAGAGGAAGTAGGGATGTACCAACAAGAATATACAACAAAAGATGAAAGTCGTTAGAACTTGGAAAGATAGCGATGACTGAAGATATAGCGGTGGCTGAAATAAAAGGTGTTACACCATGTTACAGTTTTGCCTTTTTTTTTGTTTTTGTCACTGTATATATATCACTTTTCAATAGGCCTGATAGTTTCCGGGAAAGTAATTAACAAAAAATAAAATAAAAAAAGAACCAAAACAGTCGTTATTTTGTTTAATTGACCCCTGTCAAAGTTTGAATTTTTTTCTAAAAAAAATAAAATCTGGAGTTATTAATGAATTTTACGGGGCTATCGAAAAGTGCCGTATATACGGTTCATGGAAACAACGTATCCATAGAAAAAAAATTAACTAAATTTTCAGAATTACCGAGCAATTCTACATAGGGATTGGCGTCTGAAAAAAAAAAAACAAAACTAAAATTTGTGATCCAATGTTATTGCTTGAAACACAATACCTGGCGAACGGCGAAGTTCGCCGATTTGAGCGGTGCCGCCGTTCACCGCGGCGAATTCGTAAGGATGGCGCCGAGCGAACATCACATTTCGCTTGGTTTCAATTTCATATGCAGCTTTGGTATAAAAATTACTTTAACCTGCTCCTAAAACATTGGGATATTCTTATGGACCAATCTTAAAACTAATAGACATGAGAGAAGAAGACATATATGTAGTATCCTTTTTGACTACGTTGTCATGATTTGCTTTTGAATAATTTGAAATTAGGACTACTGGGTTACAAGGTTCTGACAACGGATTCTGGTGGAGGAAACCGAACAACCATCTTTTCGAGTGAGCCTCGATGAGAACCTATGTGTCCTCAGCAACTTTACCGCATTATTTTTTTTTGTATTTAATTAATTTATTGTATTGACAAATTGCGCTACTGAAAACTCTGCAAAATTCGCAATTATGCGCATTCAAGAGTGAATCTGAAAAGAGAAGGGTATATCTGGAGTCATCGATCAAAATACATCCTAGAAAAATTAATGCCGTTGCTGCCTTTTCCAAGAAAAAAAAAAACTTTATTTGCAGACCTATGTTATCCGGTGCATAAATAAGTATGTTACTTAAATTATTCTGAGATAAGTTTAATTTGATTTTTATATATGAGTATAAATGCGTAATTATGATTATGTTCCCTGTCTTATTTGACCGTTTTTACTTCGCCGATATCTACTTGTCTGTGCATTGTTTAACACATAAAAGGCATGTTGTAGTAGGGCCGAGTAGTTACCGTCTGGTCTAGTATACTTATAGGGCTTGAAAATTGTTGCAGCCTTCCGACTTTCTTATCACTTTAGTATATCAATTGAAACTTGTGGTATAGCTCCCGCTGCATAAGTTATACGCACTGCGTCATGGTTCATCTAAAATTAAATTGTTAACACTATGTACATTTTAAATACATACTACCTGACGTACTTAACAGTATTAACTTCTAAAATCAATAACAATTTATTAAATTACGGAACTAAAGTGATTGATTGACTGGTTAATTTAATTTATCGATTTCGGCTCAACCCACCACTAATAAGCCTGCGGTAAAAATCTATCTGTAGGTTAAAAGTGTTTTCATATTCCTACTGTTGACATGTTTTTAGCCACAAATGCATTTCTACTGTTTCGTCTCTAAACCACCGACATTCACTGAAATTACAAGTAATACTTATGTACGTACATATAGTACTATATATTTAATGATACTTAAAGCCCACACTGACCCATATTTGGAGCATTGCTCCTTAAACTGCTTATAAGTACCACCCACCTGTGTTACAAGTAAATCCTGCTTACATCACAACATGCTTACATATTGTGAATATGTATGTAAGTAAATTGCAAACCATTATTCTTCGCCTTAAATGAAACATATGTCAAATACAATTGACTGCAAAACACAACGACATCGGCCACTAACTATTAAAGTAGAGCCTCGCTGGCGACGGTAATGGTGGGTAAGTGGTGTAGGCGTAGGTAATATTACTATTACAGTGTCCTTGCTTGGCAACTAATGAAGCTAAAATACGTTAGGTGGCATACAAATGGTTGTCAGGATGGCAGACCGTCTGGCTAACTTGCTGCGAGAATGAATGGTTAGATGAATATATGGTTGCTCGCTTGATTGCATGCTTGTATGATGGCACGGTTGTATTAAATAGGTCTGCTTGGCAACTGCTGATGAAATACTATTCATGTGCACACAAATCTAGATAGTAAGTATTGTATGTGGTTGAGATGTACGTGGTGTAATGAAAATCGCCAACAACACAAACATAAATTAGGCGTTAATTTGATAAGCTCGTCGCCAGTCATGCGTACTGACGTACCTGAATGGTGGTAGTAACTCTGGACAGGGCATTAACTAACTGTTCTCGTGTGTACGCAGCTTATGAGTTATGCGATACTATATGTGCTTTAACGGTTTTGTGTCTTGCGTTTGATCGCAAATAAGATATATCAGTCAAACTGTGGCATGCTCTTCAACCAAATGAAATGATATTGTGCGGTTAAGCGAGGTTAAATGTGTATTATTTATGCTTCAACTGGGTAAGAATTTTACGGTTCCTCTTTCTAGTAAACACTGTCTTGTCAAAAGTTACAATATATTGTACACCCTAGTCAAAGTCCGTACGTGGTCCAACCCAAAACATTTCTTAAATATCGGTTAGTTACTTGAACTAAAGAAATCGCATGGTCAGTTATATACATAGAGAGTTTCTCGCCACAATCTTTATCAAAGCCTTGTTTAGTTGCGCCCGCGAACCGAAGGCCAAATAGGACGAGTGGAACAAGCGTCTGTTCCAAGGGTATAGTTTATCATATGTCTTAATTTTAAGCCGCTCACCGCTCGGCCACTCGCCGCTTTGCCACTCATTGTGTTGCCTCGGCCTTAGATGACTGCGTATGGTGCTACGGGCCGTATACGTTACATACACATCTACGGGTAAACATACATATGCATTAGCACGAGATATATTTTTAAAGTTTTCATTTAAATACAATTTCGCGTTGGAATCTGATCTAAGATAAGTGCACCGCCATTTTCGACCAAAAACACGTTACATGCGGCTCATAGTGCCAGATTTGGCTGATTACATTTACATTATTACATTTATTACTTTTCCATTCAGTATACTTTTAGGTCCACTGCTTTTCATTTAGAGAATTTTGGCGACGAATTTCTCTACAAATACCACAAATCGAAGGAAATGAACATTAAAACTGTTTTTTTAATATTTTATATTACTTTCGAAATTTTTTGCCAATCTTTTGTTTATAGAACCTTTTATCAAATAAGTAATTTTTAAGCAAAAAACACAACCGAATTCAATTATCATATACAAATTTAGGAGTACCGTTAATTTTATCACGATGTAATGATCGGATCTAAACCGAATTACGGGACGACCCGTCAGGTACCTTCCGATATAAAAAAAAGTAAGTGCGCTTGGGCCACACTGTTGAAGTGAAACTTACGTTACTTATCTATCTATACATACACACATCTGCTTTTGCTTAAGGTTATCTTTTTCGCTTTTTTTCTATCAATGTAGATCCCTACCTCTACCACTGTTCGTTTTAATAATATTCATGTTATTCTGTTTTTCCATTATCTTCATTTTTATCTTTATACTCTATCGATAACAAAATCGATTATAACGTCCATCAAAATACCGATAACAAAATCGATGACAAGTTCGATAAAAATTTCAATAGCAACATCAATAATACCATTGACAGCTAAATCGATTAGAAAATCGATAAAAATATCGATAACAAAATCGATAACAAGATCGATAATTATCGATCTTGTTATCGATTTTGTTATCGATATTCATCCGATTTTGTTATCGATATTCATCCGATTTTGTTATCGATATTCATCCGATTTTGTTATCGATAATTATCGATAACAAAATCGATAAATATCGATAACTAAATCGATAAATATCGATAACAAAATCGGATGAATATCGATAACAAAATTGATAAATATCGCTAACAGAGTCGATAAATATCGATAACAAAATCGATAAGAATAGATAACAAGATCGATAATTATCGATAACAAAATAGACGAATATCGATTATTTTATCGATAGGTCTCGAGAATTCCGAAAATCTCTAAAATCCCAAAATAGTTCCCAGATTGAGTCTCTGTGTCTCTCTTTATATCCTTTCCTCTTTAATTATCTCTATTTTAATCTTTCTTCCCCTATCTTCATCTTTGCTTTTATCGGTATCCTCATCACATTTGCCCTTATAAATATAAAGTAAAGTGTTTAAATTAATCTTGGCCTTAATTTTTGCCTTTATCTTTACGCATCTTTGTTTTTGTTTTTATTTTTACCTTTGCCTTTATCCTTTTCTTCATTTATGTACGTGGTCCCCTTTACTTTCATTCTTGTATTGGTCTTTTTCTAAGTGTTATTCTTTAACCTTTTGTTAGCAAATTTTTGTTAAATTAATACCATATGCATACACATAAGAAGCACTTGTTTCAGCCCTAACCATTTCCGTTGCACCATTTCCGTTACACCATTTCCGTTGCATTATTTCCATTGCATCATTTCCGTTGCATACACACAAGAAGTACTTGTTTCAGCCCCAACCATTGCCGTTGCACCATTTCCGTTGCACCACTTCCGTTGCATCATTTCCGTTGCAACATTTCTGTGTGCAATTTCCGCTGAATTTGCCAATTTACTCCCAACCAACCAACCGCCGCTAAAGAAGTTTCACTTCAAAAAGAATTATTTAAATCGGCTCACGTGGTCCAAAGTTATGCGGTAGCACACATAAAAAAAGAAAAAATATACCGACGAATTGAGAACCTCCCCTTTTTTTGAAGTCAGTTAAAAATATTTGNGCCGTTGCACCATTTCCGTTGCACCACTTCCGTTGCATCATTTCCGTTGCAACATTTCTGTGTGCAATTTCCGCTGAATTTGCCAATTTACTCCCAACCAACCAACCGCCGCTAAAGAAGTTTCACTTCAAAAAGAATTATTTAAATCGGCTCACGTGGTCCAAAGTTATGCGGTAGCACACATAAAAAAAGAAAAAATATACCGACGAATTGAGAACCTCCCCTTTTTTTGAAGTCAGTTAAAAATATTTGACTTCTTTGTTAATTTTATATAACTAAAGTGCAATTTATGAAACTCCAAAAAGTTTATTTATTTATTACATACTGTAAATAAAAATTGCGTATATGTATTTTGAAGAGAATATTATCTGAAGCGAATTTTTATATATCCCTGGGTGCGCCCTTGCATATAAACTTATACTTCAATTTGGTTTCATTGTCAGCCTGTCAATACTTACTTTAGCTGTCCAATCAAGCTTATCAAGTTTGGGCCTGCTTTGTTTTGTTCTTTGTTTTTAGCTGCTAAGTGATAGTGCCGATGGACAACCCTTCAAATGAGTGCTTCTAGGACGAACACTTCTTGAGCGCTTTCACTTTTCTCGCTTGAGCCAACATTTTCTTCTTGCACATACATAAACTGGCAGTCACGGTATTCTTTTTTCGTGGACGTTTTTTGGGACATTGTATTTATTAATTGGCGTCATTCAACGAATTGCGGTACTGAGTGGGGGGCGTACAGAGCGTGGCGAAGATGAGCATGCTCGTCATGCAACCAATATTGGCTACGGAGGCTATGAAGAGTCATTGCTATATTTATCTCTTGCTGTTGGCTGTTGGAAAGCACTAGGCGAAGATAATAAGAATAAAGAGGGGAGGTATCAAAAGACCACTTTTTGTAATCACTTTATTTTTTCAATTGCATGTACCCATGCTCATCGCCGCATTCGTAGATTTTTTGTTTGTAGATATTGTACATGCAAGCAAATTAAAAGCTAAACCTAATTGACTTATCTACGCTTGTGGGCATTGCATGACAGCTGCGAATGAATGAAGCGAAAATCCACTGCTGCACTACTTTCTCATTTAATTTTTTCTTTCGATAGGGTCTGATAGTGGGTCGCCATGTGGCGGAGGAAGGCGTGTGAACTAAGGCAGAAAGTAGACGAGTAAAATAGCTATTCCCGTAAAGCAATTAAATGTGTGGGAGTGCTGCTTAATTTAGCTCGCATTGTTCTTAAGGATATACACAGAGTGTATGTATGTGTAAATACTTTTATGTGAGTGTATAAAAAGAAATAAATCGAAAATAAAACGATGCAACGTTTCAAGCTGATAAAAATTTCTGCTACAAATCAACAGCAATGAAATGATACAGTCAAGCGCAGCAGAAAAAATCGCAAGGAATATGCTTGGGAGGAGATAGTACTTTGAGAAGAAGCAGGCGATAAGAGAGACACGAATAAATTGGCGCAAAAAGTAGGCTAGATCAAAATCAACAGCGCTAGCTGGTTGATAATTTTTAGCTCAATAATGCGGCTTTGTTATGGCTAGCAGCCGACAATGAGCGCTCAGCAACAGCCAGCAGCCAGCGCAGCAGAGGTGGAGCAATTGCAGCAATTTCGAACGCCATTGTGTTAAACTTATAGATATAGGTACATTAAAGTGGTCCAAAAATGTATGGGAAAAAATAATTTCGGGATTTTTAAGCCGCCACCCCCTAGGATTGTTCTATACCGAAAAAATATACTCCTATTTTTTATTTTGAAATAAAATAATTTATCAAGTGCTCAAAGTTTTCTATGTATTTTGTATGGGAAAAACAACTTTTCGTAGAAAAAGTGTTGCATTCCTGAAGATCCATATTTTTCGATTGAAAAACTTTACTTATCTTCAGGAGATTCCCAGTAATAATAACCGATTATTTCTTTAAGCATTTTTTCAGGGTAAATATATATTTTACAGGTCCTCAAAAATCCACAGAAAATGCAATGGAGGGGACCAATAAAAAATCTTTAATAAATAAAAATTGGCTAAATAAACAATTGGATAACAATACTATAAAATACATGGAAAATGTTGAGCGCTGTGAGCACTCCCTAAATAATTATTGCTTTCAAAATCAAAAAAATAGGGGTACATTTTTTCCGTTCAGAACAATCCTAGGGGGTGGCGGCATCAAAATTCCGACTTTATTGTTTTTGGACCACTCTAATATACATACATAGCAGAGTGAGGCTTCAACATACCACTGCCACTACCACTACCACTTCCTCTTCAACTCGACCGATACTTTAGACGCCAGGACGCTAGGATGCCAGGGTAATTAGCGATTGACATGAATTGTTCATTAAGTAGCTTGGAGCATGGCAAGAATCGCTAGGAACAAGGATGATTGTTACGAACAAAAGTACAATGACTTTACGACTCTTACGCTGCTTCAGCACATCCGTCTACTTACTAACTACAATAAACATACATACATACATTTATTTTATACAAGTAACTATGTTTGGTCGTGTAACTCTATGTAAAACCAGACGACGATAAAATTGCTATTCAGCATCTCGCCTTCGTCATGCTTCCTCAAACTTTACATAGAGTCCGTTGTTGGCCTTACTGCCCTGCTGCCATTTGCGAATGATGATGAATGATGCGCGCAAAGATCGCATGGCAACGTAAACGGCAGTGAAAAAAGAACACACACACACTCGCACACACACAAGAGAAGGACGCTCACAAAGTAGGTTAGTGTGCACGAAATTTTTATTATTTGGCTATTTATGTGCACTGAAGGAAGCGAAAAAGTGCAGTGGCACACATTTACTCTGAGACGGGCACAGATACGGGCAAAAAAGCTCTAGCTCGTCCATACTTATACATAAATTTTTCTACAGTAGGGATATGCCATACAAGCATATCCTAGCTGCTCGTCCTTTTGACTGCACAGGATGCGCATTATGCACATAAAATCAACCAACGTTGCACTTTATTGACTGTGACAGCACAATTGTAAGTGAATGATATTTATACAGACAGATAGTTAGATGGAGTCAGCAGCAAAAATGATTGCGCATAATTGATGGATTTATGAGAAAAAAATCGATTAAGTATAAAAAGCATTAAAATTTTAAAGATGGAAAAAATATTTGCAACGTTTAATCATAGAAATTTTATTTCAGTGAATTTCATTGCACCGAATACCGGCCAATTAAAAGTGCTGCTGTTTTTGATATTGAGCAATAAAATATTTATGGCACAGCGCTTGTTACGACGAAAAACGACATTTTTATGCGATTTAAGGGCTTAATTAATATTTAACTATAAAACACGATGAGATCTGGCAAAAAAAATAAAATAAATTAACAAAGGCGATGAAATTGTAGCGAGAGGCTGACATACATATATCAGCTGCAATTAAATGAAAAAGTATGTATGTAGAGGATCTGTTTTCAAAATTAGTTCGCGGCGTTCGACAGTCAGCCGAGAATACAACATA
The DNA here is from genome assembly GCF_001687245.7 of Rhagoletis zephyria. Classification (NCBI taxonomy): domain Eukaryota; kingdom Metazoa; phylum Arthropoda; class Insecta; order Diptera; family Tephritidae; genus Rhagoletis; species Rhagoletis zephyria. Next base: position 6,992 of record NW_016163656.1, on the reverse strand, counting down.
TCGAGGGCTTACATACATATATTCAATACGGCCTATCTGCAATTTAAAAAAAAATAGTCTCTGCTATGGGGTATTCCATGAATAAGTAAACCTTTGTGTGCTAGTATAAAATGTACGGTTTGATAAATCAGTATCAATACCATAAATTTACGTCGTTTCGAAGAAAAATTTTAGTTATATTGTTTTGTTATACTCTAGGTGCATGCCAAACAGGCATGACAATTAAAAACAGGCTGCAAAGCGAACTCTCCTTAATTTTGCGAAAGGTTCCCAGCTCCCCCTATTCTTATAACAATACGACTTGGAGTACCTCTATTATGGAGAGTGACATACAGGCGAGTACACTACAGTGGTATACTGACGGCTGTAAAACGCCTGAAGGGATTGGAGCAGGCGTGTACAACGCCCACGGAAGCTTTCGGTGCCCATGGGAACCTCCCTTGGCATCTTTCAAGCGGAGGTCTGTGCCATCAATATGTGTGCTGAGATTAACATTCGAAGAAATTATCGCAACGAAATTAAGGCTCTCTCATCATTCGAGATCAAGTCTTCCTTGGTTTTGGAGTGTGTTGAGAGGCTGAAAGCTCTGGCTGAGATAAATGATATCCAACTGATTTGAGTACCAGTGGCAACCTCGATCCCGATAGGACCGACAACATACAGGAAATGCTCAGAAAGGAAAATACCATACATAACTAACTATCTATCTATCTATCTACAATTACAAACCAATTTATTCGTTCTATGCTTCATGCCCCAAAACTAATTCAGGGTGTATAATATTGTTCAACCAAAAATAAATTACACTTTATGCTATCCCCATTGATTTCCATAGATCCCTGTATTTTATACAGGGTTTGCTATGCCACCCGTCCGTTTTATTGATTAACGCATAAAATATGTCCTACCGGTTTCAACCGAAAGTCGGTAATACCACCACGAGGTACAACATCCCCGACATGGTAATTTATATTTTTTTATTTTCCAATAAAAATATTTTCACTCATTTTATAAGTCCAGTACAAGTTGAAGTTTTCAATAAAAAAAAATTCCATCCATTTTGGAGTGGGCCGACGGGTGGTCTAGGAAAATTTGAAAATTGTTCGATATGCCTAATCTGGAATAAGTGTATCAGCTTACGTTGGGCGGGCGTTCAGTACTTTGAAGGCTCTTCTTCGGTTTAATAAAATAACAGAAACCTTCAAGACGCATCTACAACTATAGAGAGTAAGATTTTATGAGTTAAATGTCAAACGATGAAAATACTCAATAATAGTACAAGTTTTTCATTTTATGAAACTTGTTTATATTTTTACGTTTTTCTGATTAACAAAAAAAAACACATTTCTAAATTAAATCTCTTTTTTTACCTATATTTTCGGTTTTTATTGCCTTGTTTGTCTTTTTGTAATTTTTATAGGTTTTTAGTCATACAAGTCCGTTCTCTGGTTATAACCAATACAGTAAAATATTTCATTGCTATTGTTGATTTAAACGCCTTAAACCGCTTCGAAATTTCAACTCCGAACAATTTTTACTACAGATCAAATAATAAATATTAGCACACAATTTGAAGTCCTCGGTATCTCCGCAGACAATGTGCGGTGTGATGTGACTGGCTACTCAATAAGTGTCATTGGTGCCAGCGGAACGACACATTACCCGAAGTAATGAAATTGCACACATACAGACACATGCAGTTATACAAAATGATGACCAACCAATGTCTAACAGCGTACAACCACAAAAAAGCGTACCACAACAACACATGCCACAACAGCCACATCGAAATGCCACAAGCCTCAATGGAGCTTGCCATAGAGGGGTTACAAGGGATAGTATCAACAGCGGGGGAGCATATGAAAGCATTGAAGTATATTGTTAGTTTGTACATTTTTTGTTGTAGTTGCGTTGTTGAGGCAAACTTTTATGCACCGCAACACGTCAACAACAAGCAAACTAAGCAGTCAGCTAGTCAGCTAGCCAGCCAGCCAGCCAGCCAGCATAACCCGCCCAGCTTAGCCAAGGCAACCGGCAACGGCAAGCAAGCTACATTCAAGGACATCGCAGCAATAAATCGAAATATGTATGTATTCATATACATGGAGAATGCATGTGTGTGCTTCTATGTGCTACTGAAAAATTAAAAAAAAAAACAAGCGAGCAGAATGCAATAAAGCACTGGCGTTGAAAATACAATAAGGATAATGGGAATGCACGCAGGATATACGTGTTTACGTATATGCACATGCATGTATATGTATGTACATGTTACAATTGTTACACGTTAAGAATACACATACATACCTTTATAAAGGCAGTGCTGTTATTTACTTTGAAAACACACATAAGGTCATACACATACATTTGTAAATGTATATAGATTTATTGTTCTATATACATACGATTTGTGCTTGTTTCATATACATATGTATATATGTGTACATGTGTAGCTATGCAATTGGACTTTTTTTTTAGGTCACATGCTTCATGTGGGCGTAAATGGGTTAACGTGTTGCATAAAAGTGAATGAGTGAGTGACACGCGCGTGTTGACGTTCAAATTTAGAATTTTACCCAACAAGCTTTGATTTGATTTGAATACGTAAGTAGCACAACGATCCGTCATGGACACACACATGCAGACAGAAAGTATCGTGCAGAAATAAAATTATCAATTGATGAAAAATAACCAACTTGTAGTTAGCTTTTTTCAGGATTTCTATTATATAACTTGTAGTTAGCTACAAAAAGCTAACTTGAAACTAGTTGAAAAGTAATGCAGGCGTAATGCAGACGTAATTGGGTGAGTGTTTTCTTTAAACACTATTCTTCTTCTATTTACAGAAATAGCCTCCTATTGTGCCAATTTAAGTTATTATATTTTTTAGCCATTAAGACGACAAACAGTTCGGAGTTATATTTATGTATCCTTTTATGGATCTCCAACGAAATATATTTCCATAATCCGTTATTCGAAACTGAAATGTATGTGGTGCAAGCAAATTTTGGGATAGCGCTCGAGTTAACTTATAGTTATATAAATTTCTCGCAGGGTGTCTACACACTTCTATGTGTATATGTATGCTCTAAAGGTATAAATATATATAAGGATGTGCTAACACATGAAACTAGATTTACCGCGATATGTATTTAAATATGTATGTAAGTACGTTGCAGCAATGAAAAGTATGTCCTTTCTACAAAAGAACCGAAATCAGCAAAATCCTTTCACTTTCCCCATACATACCTACAAATAGAAGTTTCTTTCACGTAGCACGTGAGTTTGTATGATTGACCATTATAAAGGTCAATTGGTTTTAATAATGATGGAATGAAAAATTTCAGTTCGAGCTAGAATTCAAAAACTCTACTAACTTTCCCTACTTTGTTGTTATTTATCTAAATATCTGAACCTGCGTATTTGTTTGAAGCTAGTTAGTGTACACCTTGTTCTTATATAATATTCACAATTATTTTCATGAAAATTTTTTTTCATTTTTTACTTATGAACTATACCTCATTCTGTAAGATAACCCATATGTTCCATATAACGCATAATCAAAATCTATTTTTATATGGGAAAAAATACGCAACACCCTCCACAAAAAAAATTCTAAAAAATCAAAGGTAATTTTTAACGACTTGGAATCTGCACTTTGTCAACTAAAATGGAACAGGTTTCAAAACTGCACATTCGAAAATTTTCTGGAAATTCTGAATAAAAATTTTGAAATTTTTATGAAAATTTTTCGAATTTTTGTGTACTTTATGTAAAGTGTGAAAGTTTGATTTATATGGTTTGTTTTATAGAATGAACTACACATATTTTCATAAAAAACCAACGAAAAAAACTTTTAAAGAAAATAAATATTAGAACAAGGTGTGTAATAACATTTAACATTCACTGTATGTAAAAAGAAAAAATTTAAGTACAACCGCTTGATTTCGTCAATTAGTCAAAGTGAAAAGATAAACTTTTGCTCACGCATGCATATACATATGTACATATGTTTATGTATGTAATTTTTTAGTTATGCACATCAGAATTACAAGAGTAATCCGATTATACAACCGGTGCTACGTAACTAACTATAGTACCTCTGTTTCACGTTTACATGGAAGAGTGAACATATTTTACTAATAACTACAATGAAAGTTTTATGCAACGCATATGAAAACTTTTGCTCCACAACAAACTATGTACATATTGATAGGTACATATGAACGCTCTTTAAATTTGCTTAAATTTTGGAGTGTAATGCAATTCAAATCGTTAAAAAATATATATTTTCAAACATGTAGTTAAACTTTCGGTTTATGTATGCAAGCGGGCTCATTTATAGGGGTACCACAAGTAAACTTACATTCGGTTATATTAAAATTGTCCGCAGAATTACGGGTAAATTATTGAAAAAAATTCGGTCATTATTGTGTATGATCTTTAGCCATTTTCTGGATAGCTTTGCAATTTTATGGGTATAGAACATCTTTCGTTTATCGGGGAAAATTGGTGAAGTAATTTCAAGTTTTGCAGACGCCGAAGAAAATGTAGGTAAAACGTAGCCAGGTCCGGACTATAGAGTGGATGCATTAAAACTTTCCAGCAAGGTTCAGTAAATTTTTTCCGAGTTAGCAAATATGTGTGTGACCTGGCATTGTCATGGTGGAACTCCTCTTATGTTGACTCTGGTCGCTAGTAGAGGACCAAATTTGTTATTTTCCTGGCCTGTATCAGCTCATAATGGACAATCCCCTTCCAATCCCGCCAAAGGCTCAACAAAGCCTTGTTTGCTATCAATCTGGGTTTTGAAGTCATTTCTGAAGGGTCGCCGGTGTTTGACTATGAGCGCTTACGTTATTTATTCCCGCATTCAATCCATTCCTCAACATCTCTAATGATTGGCTTCAAAGATGGTGCGATCTCCTTGCGTTTCAGCAGCGTTTCACTGACGGCCAATGGATGGTGCGATCTCCTTGCGTTTCAGCAGCGTTTCACTGATGGCCAATGGATGGTGCGATCTCCTTGCGTTTCAGCAGCGTTTCACTGATGGCCAATGCGATTTCGTTGATTTTTTTCATGCGACACCCAAACAGCGAGCTTCCTCGAGTAGCCTGCTATTTTTTGATGATGTGACTATCTCCTGACAGCTTGCATGCCGGCCTTGCTCAACCATTGCAATGCGCATACTTGATATCGAAATTTCCAGAACGGCATAAAGCAAACCACTCCTCCGACCAGGTCGGGTTCTCTTCCTATGCTAGTTACAGAGTTCTTACCATTCAGTGGGGTAAATAAGTGTTCCCTCCCCATTTCAAATATATTCTGAACATAGGTCGCCGTGTTTTTTTTACGAATATTTGATCTGGTCTTAAAACCTTCTGTATATCCCCTTAATTTCCAGCATCTCAAGCTCTTCGCATTTGGCTATTCTCATTAACGAAGACAATGCTATTATTTTCTCACTTATTCCACATCTGAAAAATAAGTTGATTTTTAAGATTTCGATGCCATTACTATATGCATACATATGTACAGTGTAATTAGTGTAGATAACAAGCAATTATTATTAAGAAGGCAGTACTTGTAGGTAAATATGCCACATGCATAACGGCTAAATTGTGCTCCATGATTGCACCTCAAAATATTAGATTTTGTTATTAATTGAATATATATTTTACTGCAACTTTTTATAAACTAAAAATTTGTTTTAAACATTGCCATTCAACTTTCTTGGGCCTTATTTTAGCAAATATCTACTGTTACTCCAGTTTTTTCAGGTTTTCTCGCTCTCACACACATCACTCCCTAACACTAACACCCACGTATATTTATTGCCTTGCTCGCTCGTTTCATAGTTGAAGGCAGACAACAAACAGCTGACCTATGCAAACATAAATCGGATTTTATTGTTAAGTTGATTATATTTCACTTTATTTACATAATGTCCGCAATACTGACAAACAACTGATGCCAAGGCAAACAACCAAAAATGCACAGTGAAAAATTTTTCATGAACAAATAAAACAGTAGGACGAAAAAAATACCGAAATTAGAGAAATATCTTCGTTTATACATACATATTTCATTTTGAAGAATGGAGAATTTAGGATAAGGTTACTTATAAGAATGAAAACATAAGGCCAATTATTTCGAAGAGAAATGTTTAACAAAAAAACAGCTCAAATAAATTCTGTGTTCATATGGAAAAGTAGCTTATGTCGAAAGGCTGGCTTTAGTATAAATCGGCATTCGCAGCATACGATTGCGAATGACTCACTGGCGGTAAGCCGTTGAACAACTTTTAGCAAATAAACGTGGGAGAAATAGTTCCGATACTAGCAAGTCAATATTCTTATTAAGTCTCATCAAAAAATTCCTTGCCGTTTAAAAAATAAAGGGATTGCCGCATTATACTAAAGCCAACCTTTCGACATAAGCTACTTTTCCATACGAACACAGAATTATTTCTAAGAAAATTAGAACTAGACAATTAAGCAATTGTGAGTATTGATTTATTCTAGTAGAATTTGGGAGCTAATAGGATTTATTGGTAAAATATTAATAAAACTAAGTGTTAAATCTAGACTTGTACCTAGGCTTTTCTTAGATTACAAGGAAAGAAATAAAATTAGTTTTGGAAGGCTGGACTTTTTCGCTGGTTTTGTCGTTTGTCTTTGAACGATGTGTACTCATACACCTAGGCAAAGGAGAAACGAAACTTTGCAACTATGCCCAATCTTTTTCTTTTCACACACTCAGATCTCTGAGGCCTGCAGCAGACATTGAAGCAGTGTAAAATATGTGGAGATCTATTGGAAATATACTTTTTTTTTTTTTAATTGAGAGCGCCTGTAGGCGGTCTCTTGAAGAGACAGACCTCAAGTCAGCTCAGGGAGCATTGACCAAAAACTAGAACTGGCTAAAGATTTCCATAAAAAATTATTCTCTGTGTAATGTTACCATATTTGCTTAGATTTCCTTCAAAATCA
>NW_016163655.1:0-35436 GCF_001687245.7 Rhagoletis zephyria | reverse complement strand
AAATTTTCATTATATGCAAATTTTCAGCTATCTGCATGCATACATACATACATTTACAAGACTCTAAATCACAGCATTGGCAGACTTTTAGAGCATGGAGTTTGAAAATAAGAAAAACATTTCACATTTTATTTACTTGCATGGAAAATTTAGACATTTAATGGAAAATGCAGTTTATATTCTTTTGGTATATGTACAGATGCGGTCAACTAATTAGCAACGAAATTCAAAATGATATTGCTTGCAAATAATGTTTATTTATTTAGTTTTGATAACTTTCATTTAAAATATGATTCAGTCTATTACAGAAACCACAATAATAAAAATTTCAAAGCTTGCAAAAATTGCAAAAAAATGAATCTAACTTCAAAAAAATTGTCCTCAAAATTTCAAAATTTTTAGTTAGAATATTTAGAAAAATTTCGGCTGTGCAGTTTTGTAGCCCATTTAATTTTAGATTAATAAAGTGCAAGTTGGAAGTCTTCTGTTATATAACAAAGTTCTGATGAAGGAAAACAACTACATTTTTTTTTTCGAAAGTTATGCACAACCCTAAATTTCACAATTTCCGGAATTTTGCAAGCTTATTTTTTGAATATCTCAAAAGATTCTTATATTTGTAAAGATGGCTCTGGTCTCGTTTAATTGGTGATATTTGGTGCTTTATAAAATATGTAACTGAAAAAAAAATACGGCTCAATTTTTTTATACAATACTTCTCAATGACTTTAAAAGATTCTGAAATTTTCAAGATGTTTTTAAAGATATCAATTTTTGAACTTAGAAAAATATATTTTTCGCAAACTTTATATAAAATTTTGTGCAACAATTTTTATTCAATTTAAAGTTATTTTTGTTTAGAGCTTGCAGTATTTTTTTTTAAATTTCATATTGTATTGTATAAAAAATTGAGCAATATTTTCTTTATTTTTTCTTTAATTATATTTTTTACAAACCCCTAAATTCACATTTAAAACGAGGCCACAACCATTTTTGTAACTACATATAATAGTTTTTGAGATATTTAAAATTTAACCTACAAAATCCGATTATTTGCGAAATTTTAACTTTTCGAAAATATTTTTTGTATTTTTTTTCTCCTTTGAGAGAAGAATAAAAGAAAAGTGTCGACCCAAATGCATTCAATTCAAAAATTTTCGCTTCCAACCATTTGTCGATTTGACTTGCAGTGACTCCTCTATAAGTATTTGAACACATTTCCATTGAAGTGCGTCAACAATGTACTACTTTGTCTGCATTCAGCTTTTGCATCTCGGTAAAACGGTATCAAAACAGTAGCAATAACGTTAATGACAACAATGTGCTTCAAATACCTGCATAGATATGTAAATACAGATATACACATTAACTTACACACATACATATGTATGTATATATATATTGTTTGCAAAAATAGAATAATTAATAATATTGGTATCCCGAGTTTTGTTGAGTGTGAAAAGTGTGCAAACTAAGTATGAAAGTTTGTTAGCCTAGAGAGCCGAGCAGCACATGTGTAAGTCGCTACCTAAAGATGAAAAGGTACCAAGTCCACTTTTTTCCAAAATTTAGTTTTTGATGCAGAATGACAGATAATGCGAAACTGCATCGATTTTTATTTGCTCCACAATAATTGCAAAAAGTCGACTTGACACATTTTCAACTTTAAGTAACGAAGTGCTCACGTACGTACATACAGATGTAGATATATTATAGAATGTATTTTTGTATATACTCATTTGGTATGTAAATATATCTTTCGTGCTAGCAAAGTTGCTGAAATTACTCATACATCCTGCGAAACCTGTGAAAGAGAAAATCAACATGCAAAAACTAAAATAATCCAGGTAAAAGTCCTTGCTGAAGAGAATTTAAATACATCCATATAGGAAACATGTAAGTGTAAGAATTGAAAACTGAGGTAAATGTAAATTGAATACGATACAGCTCTTTTATTGTGAGGCAGTATTAAGAATTTTAAGTTTACTGAAAGTTACGATGTCTTTTGTTCAAGTCCTTGACAGAACAGGAAAGTCCATTATTCAGTGCAAAGTAGAAATTCCTCAAAAAGTTATTGCGAGAGAATGCTCTGCTTGAAAAATGTCGTCGCCAAAGAGAAACAGAAAATATTCGTATTCGGGAGTAACTCAAATTTGTAAAGGTAGAGGATGCCGAAAGAAATGAAGAAAATGATATCCCGACCACGTGTTAGAGCCGGCGGTGTTAGGCAGAAATTCGCACAAGTATGTCACACTTGGTATAATTTTATAGTATTTACGAGCAGCACGAAGTTATTTCTAATGAGCGTAAAATGTCAGCGTTATGTCAATGGAAAATGTTTTCAGAAAACTGAGGTGACTTGTGTAGCAAGTGTATATATTGGCAACGTTTATACTCTGTTCGCTCTTACTTTCTCTTACTCACCCCAGAACATTTTTGACTTAGCTCTTCTCCGCCTGAGAAATTTCCACACCTCTTTTTACGTTACGCTTTGTGTGCTGGGTGCTATTTAAAAATTTAGGGAACATATGGAAGTATAAACAATCGCAAATTTATAAAGTCACCATTTAACTTATACTCCGTACGTATTTAATTGGCAACTGCGAACATCCGCTCTAGTTTCTCTAGAGTTCGGTTTTGTTGGATTTAAGCCGCATTAATATTTTTTTTTGTCATAACAAACATCCCTAGCTTTCTTTTGCAATCCTTTCCTTGGTCCAAAAAACTATATTTCAAACTTATATCATATAAAACTTCGACGAATTTAAACAAATTTGATAAAAATCTTAAACTATTAAATCAGGTTTTTTTTAGAATTTTTTTGAGTATTTATGCAGTTTTGTAGGCATTAAATTAAAGTGCAAGTTTGAAGTCGCTAGGACTTGTCGTTAATTTTTGAAATTTTTCGTTCGCGCAATTTCTTTCATGCAAAGTATGTTCGAGAAACTCCATTTACAAAAAAGAAAAAATTGCCAAAAAATCAACGGCAAGTCCTAACTACTTTAAATTTGCACTTTTTTTTACTAAATTGAAACGGCTACAAAACTGCGTACTCAAAATATTTCTATGAAATCGAATTAAAAAGGTCGAAATTTTGTTGAAACTTTGTTGAATTTTCCAAATTTTGTGCGCAAAGTTTAANTAAAAAAATAATAAACATTAAATAATAGAACTGTAAATAGCCAAAGAATGCTAAAATGCCTCTTACTTATAGATATTTTCGTCACTGTAGGTCACTTTTGTGACTCGGTTAAATAGGCAACATTCAATATTCCCTCCTCGTTCAATACGGGTCTAATTATAGCTTATAATCATTTAATTGACTCGTTGAGTGCAGAAAAATGTTGCAAAAAATTTGCCAAGTTTTACGTACATACTTACTTCGAATATTAACTACTCGCTCATTAAATATTGGCGTGCAAGATTTTTACACAGCATTACTTATGCATATATATATTACACTTTCATGTATGTAACAATTTTAGAAGGAATTTCGGGTGTGCCAATAAAAATTTTGTAAAAGTCGAATTTTAGTTTCTCAACTCATAGTCATCCATTACTCAATGTATTTTTTTTTTTTTCATTTAATGGCACACTAATTTTATTACACTAGATTCGTTCGTTTTGGCAAGAAGAACATTTTCACCGTTTAATTCTTACATTTTGAATTAAAAAAATCTTAAAAATTCAAAATAGCTGCGACAGATATTTTGGATCCTGCCATTTTTTTTTTTTAATTTGGTGGCACACTCTTGAAACATCAGAGCTATGTATGTATGTATGTGATACATGAACATTCACTTTGAAAACTTACCAAAGTTATTAAGGAAAAAAAAATTATGATTTTTTCGAGCGACAATGTAAAAATTAGTAATTACGGTACTTTTGCTCTTAAATAAACGTTTAAGGATAAAATCGTGAAAATACTTCATTTATTTATTATTGTACTTGTTTCTGGAATTCCATTGATTAAAGATATGGATGAAAAATACGTTTTTTTCTGGCGAGAAAGAAAAACAAAATTAAAGAAGTGGCATTAAAAAAACATTTCGTGAGATTTGCTCTTATGTACATATGTACTACATTAGTGGTCTAAAGCTTTTTTTTTTTGTTGGCGGCAAGGTTAAATATTTACTCATCTCAAAAAATACGAGTCTCCTTATTATCAATATTTTTAAGTTCTGTGAGGCGGCAGTGTGAAAATTCCAAAATTTTGGAATTTCTGGTGTGTTTTTGGACCATCCTATTGCTCGTATACATACAACCTTATAAATACATACCTACATATGAAAAAAAATTAGTAACACTTATGCAACTGAAATTCATTCAGACACAAACATACTTACACACACATACACGCAAACATATTGAATATCTCTATTTATCTACAAATATGATAAAAAAACGCCCTAACGCCTAGCTATATGCAACACATGCGAACGAAATTCCATAAAAGTGCATATGCTATTTACTATGTGACGCGTAATATGCCTTCCTCGCTGCTCTATTTCTATTTTTTTTTTTTTGTACATAGTTCAGCTTCACATTTGCTCGCAAAAAGTTCGTTTTCTTGTTTTTTTTATTTTTCTTCCAAAGAAAAGACTGAATTTATTACAAATGTTACGAGGCAAAAACTGCAAATACGCACAACTCACACACACATTTACACGCACGTGTCAGCATATTTGACAGCATGCAACCGGAAAAAGAACTACTACTACTGCTACTGCATGCGCTACAAGCAACTGCAACTCAAATAATTTTTCAACAAAAAAACAAATCAAAAAAATCGTAAAAAAAAGAATTTCGAAATACACCAGTGAGCGTGCAACGAGTGCATCAACGTTGCTTGCTTGTGCCACTGCTGCTGCCAGAGTGCCACCATCGCTGTAAAGTGTTAAATGTGTACTTGTTGTGCCACCACCCACTTGTGGCAGCTGCCACACAACTAAGCTGGCTTAGTGTTGCTGCCGACGCAATTGTTATTGTTATTTTTGCTTTCTTTTTATTATCAGTTGTTGCTGCTGTTATAGCAGCGGGTGTTAGCCAGCGATGCTGGTGATAAAATGAAATGACTTTTGTGAACCCACTGTGCTGTGGCGCCACTTATGTACATACATACCTCTGACCAACTCTTAGGCACCTCTCACCGAACACAATTTCAGAACTCCCCCCCCCTTCCTTGTGTTTTATTACACTTGCCATGTGCTACGCTTTGCGCTCTACCTGCCGCCTTCCTGCCTCATCTTTCTATTATCGTTCTTCCCTTTACAAGCATTTCATCGTCTCGTCCTCTATTAATAATTCATTTGCTTTTGACTTTTTTCGCTTTGTTGTTGCTACACGCTACTACATACATACACACTCAACGCTGCTGACAAAGTGAGAGCGACGACTGGAACGTAGGCCAAGAAATCCAGGCGTCCAGCATGCAATAGCAAGTGAATTTCCATGCTTTTTGCCACAAATACCAGCATAGTTTCGTGTAACACAAACGCACACCCAAATATATTCACTCATGTACATACATATATGTATGCTGTAATTTTTCTTTTCACATTGAATTTTCGCCACAAACTGGTTAGAGTGGAATCTTAACGTGCGTTTTTGTTGTTGTAGTTGCTGTTGATTTTTACTTTTTTTTTTGGTTGGTAGTTGATTTCATTGCGTTTGCCTGGCATAATCCTTGAGGCGTAGAAAAGCAACGGAAATGCAAACGTTGACACACGTGGAAACATACATAGATACATGCAGTTNTCAGAGAAAGCTTCAGATAAAAACGTTAAATATGTATAGTAAAAAAATTGTTTGTTAAGTATGTCGACATATCTGCAGCATGGTGTGGGTTGATGAGACTTTTTGACGACGCACTGTGGTGCAGATAGTCTTTAGATCTAGTTTTATGAAAATTATCTAGCTTAATCGGTTGAAAGTTCTGCGACCTGATCCATTGTGCCCGCTATATGGTTTACTCTCCAAATCCCATTCCTATCTTATCCTACCAAATCCTATCCTATCCTATCCCATAGTGTCGTATCCTATCCAAGCCTATCCTCTCCTGTTCTATCCTATCCTTTCCCATCCTATCCTATACTATCCTCTGCTATCCTATCCTGTTGAACAAGTGAAATAATCCTATCCTATACTCCTTTTCCTATCTTATCCTTACTTTTCTTATACTATCCACTAAGGAAAAAAATCTTTTCCTATCATACCCTACACGAGTATTGAGCCTAAGTCTCTCACTTGGTTAAAAGGTGATCCTCAAAGTGTCTTTTGGGTTTTACTCCTCAGTACAGGGAACTATTAATAAATGTTATTTACAGTTTTGCTATTCGTAATGCAGTATCTGCATCGTTCATGCGAATAAGTTCTCATTTTGTGACAGCCTACAGCCTGAAATATCCGGCAAAAACTTCTGTGATAATTTATGAATTATTCTCATATAAGCTCATGCGATCCTTGAAACGTTTTACATGGATATTATGTATCTATAAGCGCTTTAGAATGCTCTAGACCTGGTGGAGCGTTGAAGTACAGATTTGTGTGTGCTTATTCTTCTTGTTTGGCCTAGGTAGAAAGTGTCACCTTTTCCAAAGCTGCGGAAGGCCTCTGAGCCGATGATGCTGGCCGAAGGTAAGTTTATTGGCAATGTGTTGAAGAACCCGGAGAACCAAAACCCGGTTCGTAAACCTATGGCATTCAGCTTATTACGGCACTCCAGCTGCTCTTTTACTGATGCGTGATGAGATATGAGGGTCTTAACATCAGGTACCATACCATATATTCTTATGTTACCCTCTTCGCTTGAGTGTAGATATGCATATACATACATATATGAAGAGTGACGGGATATAAACAGAAAAATATTAAAATGATGCAGTTGAACAGATTCACATGGCTCCAGATATGCATACAGTGTGTAGTTTAATTAACCCAGATGAAGGCTCAGTAAGTTATCAGATCGAATCATCTGATGAGTTACAGCTGTAAGAAGAAGTATTCCGTTCGAGTGCTAGTCTTTCTTCGTGAGTTTCCAGGGCCCAGTATCCTATGAAAAAAGCAGTTAGTCGAGGAAAACTCTTCTTGCTCCTGAAGTCTGGTTTGCACAGTTGGTAAGGAACGTTATTTGAGTGATTTTTTCGTATTCCGAAGAGTCCATGCGATAAACGGAAGTCTACAGAAAGAAGGTAGTCTATGGAGTAGATGTCCAATAAAAATGTTCACGAACAGATCAAAGCTGGACGGGAAAGTTGGAGGAGGTGTCTACTGTCAGGAACTTTCAACAGATTTTATCTTTAGACTGCCGGATCTCTCCAGCGTCTTTCAGGCGGAGGTGGTTAGCTATGCACCGATGTTTTGCCGATTAGGAGGGTAAATATTTACTCTGATAACCAAGCGGAAATCAGGACGCTGGGATCGCTAATAGTACGATTGAAACTAGTCGGGGAATGCCTGACCTTCTTCTCAACCGCCTCGTAATACGAACTTAATGAAGGCGCCGTGTACGTATGTAGAAAGAAAAGTGTAATTTTAAATTCTCTATTAAATGATCTCGAAGAAAAATTCATGAGAACGAATGTGCTGAATGTAGCTGTTATGAAATTTGTGCAATTTCAATGAAATATGTTTGAGGGAAACCTTTCGATTACATTTTTTTTTACGTGAAGTTGAAGATTCATTCGAAAACCGAGGGGCAAAGAAGTTTCTTCACTTGGTAGAAAACCATGTCCTTTCTTTTTATGTGTAGTTTTTTGAGTACATGCATTCGTGGCATAAATGATAAAGCAATGTAAAACCCATTTGAACATTTTTCATTTTTATCTAAATTCTAAATCAGGATTTTCGATTAGGTTTAAGTTGAACCTTCATACAAAAGTTAGTCAAAAAAAAAGGTTAATAAAGAAACTAATTTACTAATTTAGTTCTTACAAAATTGTTTGGCTCTGTCCCATTGTGCACGAACACGATCTCAAAACTGGGCATTAAGGAGTCCAAGGAAATGACGACGCGCGCGTTTGTGAGATTATAGCGCATTTAAGTAAGTGTATACGTTTGCATTTATGGGTTTCTTTACATCCGTATAATATACAAGGCAACCCAAATGAATATGCATATATATATATATACATACGTACATTGAGTCAAGGATATTTTCATGCGCCAAAGCGTTGCAGCATAAAATTCTTTCAACTTTCACACAAAAGCTGCCGCGAAATGTGAAAATGTGAGAGTTTAGCTAAAAGAGCGGAGGCAGGGGGCAACAAAGCAATACAATACTAGCGTATAAGCATACAAGCATTTTTTTTACAGCAACACAATCCCCGAGAAAGCAGCTTTTAGCCAAAGGATTTTACTTTTTGTTTTTTTTTTTGCTTTTTTTTTTTTTGCTATTTTTCATATCGTTTCGACTTTCACAATTTTTCTTTATTTCTCTTTCTGGAATCATTTATTCCTTTTTTCTTTTATTTTTTTTTTATTTTTTTTTTTTTTTTGACATTCATTTGGTGTTAGTGAAGTACTCTTGGCGGCCACTTAAGGCGCTGTTTTTATATATGCACATACTGAGGCGCTGAACGATTTATACCTCCTTTGTTTATTTAATGCTTGTAGCCACTTGATGGGCGTTTTGAGGTCAAAAGTGTGGTCCTTTATTGCTCGGGAAGTTTAATTGAATTGAGTAGAAGGGCTTTATGTGCATTTGATATTTTTGATGTTAGGGTAAAATGCAAGTGAAGGCTTCGACTGTGAAGAGTGCTGGCAATGTTGTTGTTTTTTTGGCTTTACTAGTTAGACTAGGATGAGCTTTCAAATTTCCACTAGGCATTTAAATGACAAATATGACAAAAACTGTTCTACCATATAATAAAATAGTATGTGGAAACAAACCTTTGTGAATACATAGAGTTAAGTATGTTATGCCAGAGAATTTTTGTAACGACGTGAAGCCCCTAATTAAAGCTGGGAATCTGCAAAGGAGGCGTTCTTCCGTTCAAGTAATCGATGCCCAGGCTCCTGGCGTAGGAGCCGACCGCCCAATGCCCAGTAAGAATCGCTACTAAGCTTTCCACTTCACGTCTGTGTTTTTTTAAGTGAGATGCGATCTCTGGCTAACTCATCTACAGCCCCGCTTTCGGAAATGTAGCCATGACCAAGGACCCAAAGTAAATCTAGATCCCGCTGACTACCCGCTGCGTTTAAAAGAGCCTTAATCGACGCCAAGCTATCCGGGAAAACAGCCGCATGCTCGCCGTGACGTAAACAATTACCTTCTCAAAGACGACAGCCTTCAACTCTAGCGAATACTTCTGCCTGGAATACACTTGAAAAATCGCGAAGATGGATTGATTTTCTTAATTTCAGAGATTAAGAGGAAATGCCTGGTTCAACTCCGCGTTGCATTTTAGAGCCATCGATGTACGGATGATGTATCCAGACAGAGATATTAATTTCCCCATCGCTTGCGGCTCTCGACGGGAGAATGACCCCGAAAGGCTTCTGAAATTCTGCTTCAGGTCATATGTGGTTGGTAGGCAGTCTCAGAGTTGTATAGCGGATAGTACTGGTTGGGGGCGTCCATCGAGCAAGTTTTCATTGTCTCTGTGGTTCCAATGCAGGTCTAGTTTTAAGTGATTATACCGGATCCGCAGGGCATAGTACAACTTTTGGATTAAGACCCCATGTCTTCCCAAAAAGGCGCTTGCCGGAGCAGTAGGCAATGTTTGCTTTCTTTACTCTTTCTTCTATATTTATTTTCCAACTCAGCCTTGGATCCAGTATGACTACCAGATAATTCCCTTCGCCGAGAAGAGCATTAGCTCCGTTTTCTCTAGGTTCGCTCCAAGACTACATTGTTCAGCCCATTGGCATGGCTCTACTAGAGTTCACTTCCTGATGTTAGATCATCCTCGTAAATATACATGCTGTGCCTCAGTCATACTCTCTCGAAAGTTTTGGAAATAAAGGAGTTTAAGCTGGTTGCTTGGTTATGGTGGGAACGCTGCTGGTTGCTCATCCTCCTCAATGTTCATGAGACGTAATCTATTGACTTTGATGTAATCGCAGCGTGGGAAGTGTGTTGTCATGAGAAGTTCATGACCTTCTTTACTATTAATTGTTCACTTACCTTGACAAGGAAGCTACGTATTTTATTTGTATAAGTTGCAAGGTGGATGGGCATCCTTAATGAAATATTTGTTTCGTTCAGATTCCTAAAGATTTTAACAGGGCAATTCTTCTTTTCAACTCACCGTAAGACAATTGTTAATTCTGACAACTACATAACTTGAAAGCTTTTTTCTGTCTTTCGGAAGACTAAGATCTGCTAACGAGGAAGTCATAGCGTAATTCGTTTTTTAGCAATCAGTTTTCTACAAAATTAAATAAAATAAAATTTATCTTTAAAAAACAATAGATCAAAAAAAAATATTGGAAAGAAAACATAATTAATTAAACAAAAAGATCAATAAAATAAATTCCTAAGAATTAAATAAAAAAAATGTTATTTTTAAAACAATAGAATGATTAAGCTAAAAAAAAAAGAAAAAATTTCAATACACCAACAAAATTTAAACCAACAAAATTTAAAATCAATAAAAACTTCAATAAATGAAAATAATGAAATAAGTTTCTAAAATTAAGTGAACTTATTTTTTTTTGAGATATTTTCTTTTTATAAAAATAAAATCAAGAAATTAAAAGAAAATTAAATTCAAAATTAAATACTATATTAAAAAAGAAAAAACTTTTTATTAACAAAAAAAAAACAATATATTATATTTAGCAAGTCTTTTGAATTATAATGAAATTAGAAAAATTTGTGTTTTTCTTTTTAAAGCCATAAAGTTTAAAAATTAAAGTAAAAAAATTAAAAAAAGGAAATAATAAAAACAAAAAACCCGCTGCACTAGGATTCGAACCTCGTATCTCTCGAATGTCACGCCAGTGCTTTGCGCACTCGGCCATTGCGATTGTTGTAGCAGCGCAAGCAAAATGAAATATGCACATCTTCAAGTGCGTCCTGTCAAAAGAGCTTTTAGCCATGAAAGTTGGCAAGCGAGCTTTTTTTTTGCAAAACTTACATGCCAGATCAAACAAAATCTTACAAACTAACTTTCAATTGTCTTACAAAAGACTTGTAACTATCTTAGCCAGAATTGCGCTGTGAGCCGGTACTCCTCTACAATTTTCAGCTGTATGCAGTGTTTTTCCTTTGTTAATTTTATTATGTTTTACTGCAATTTATATTTCGGTTCGCTCCTATACATTTACAAATATTCTGGGTAATCATCTCTGCACTTCATGCGCTTTCCTGTGGCTAAAGTTTTCTACAAAAATTTTATCAATTTAATTTTTGTTCACTTCCGTTCTTATTATTTTCGACTTTACTTATTTCCCTTGCTGTCATTTCTCTGCAACCGGCTTTGCTTTTTACGATAAAAAAAAAAAAAAAATCGTTATACTGCAAGGATCTACCAATTCTTCGGTCTTGCGAGAGGAAAAAAAAAGAATAATCTAAATTGTAGCATACGCTTAATGCTCGGTTACATAAGCTACAGGAGAAGATAGGCATATACGTATGTACATACATATGTATGTAGAGCGGTCAATGTGAAGAGGTGAATTGAGAAAACGGCTGCCATTTGAAAACAGCATCGCAGCTGCAGTAGCAGCAGCAGCCAAAATACTGCAACTATAAAAAAAGAATGAAAAACAGTAACGTAAAACACACACACACCCACACACACTGCTGTGCAAATGCAAGCATATAAAAGCCAAAAAACCATGATGAACCAGTGTTCCAAAAAAGAAGAAGAAGAAGAAGAAGAAAAAAATCAAGAAAAACACTTGCAAATGTACGCCAACAAAAATGTTCTTCACACAAAAGCCAGCGCAGAATATAAAACATCAACATTCAAAAAAATTTTACTTGGCCACAAGTGGGTGAATTGGGCGCGCCGTCGAAGCAGGAGAAGAGGGCCGCGCGTTGGGTTGTTGCAGGTGATTACGGGAGACTGTTTGCAGAGTTTTTTTTTTTTGATAAATTTTTTTATCTTCGTTTCACTGAAAATTTCTATCTGCTTTCTTTTCTTTCGTTTATTTTATTTTATTTTTTGTGTCGTTGCTCCTCTCCTCTGCACTCCGCTAACACAGCTGCTTGCATCACTTTGGAGACAATAGTCGTACGTATGCATCGCTTATATGTCACTTGAGTGAGGCGCCGCACATTCGCCACCCACTCGGGCGCTCCCTCCCTTGGAGGACGACTCGCCATGCCCCGTGCGCTGTGCTGCTGTGCGGCGTCATGCTTTTTTCGGGTTGCTCCCATGGCACTCGACCGACACATTTAGTTCAGTTCGGTTCAGCTAACAGTCATCCTATATACATATATACATACATATATAAAAGTAGATAGCAAAGATCCCCAACCAACCACCCATCCAACATCGAAGTCCTTTTTTTGGTGCTGACACAACAACAATGAGCGTAACAAAAGTTGCCAACTTTTCGTTTAAAGTTTATTTCTTATTTTGATCTTATTTCTTTCGCTCGGTGTGTGTGTGTGTGTTATATGGATGTACATATGTAAGTACTTATGTGTACGCGTTTTACTCGGATTTTTTGTTTTTCTGTATAGTTTTTTTTTTGTGATTTTCATTTTTTGTTGGCCCAAAAAGCTTTTATGGGATTTTCATGTGGAAGTTTTTGCGCCAGAAAAACCAGCACAAGCAGAAATATCACAGCACCAGCAACAGCAACAACAGCAACAAAGTTTTATGCACTCACACACGCAGCCAAATACATACACAAGCAAGGATGCTTATTCGCTTGCCGCGTTAGCTTTTACTTCTCCTAAATGTGGTGCTGCTGCCGCCGGCCTCGTCTTCCACTCGTCGCCAACGTGCCATCACATCGACCGTATGTTGCCAGCATTGGCTTATGTTGCAGTTGATATTTTATGCTCTTGTTGTAGTCATTTGTTGTTGTTGTTTGTTGTTGTTGCTGTCTTACAGTTGCCATTGTGCATGTGGCTGTTGCTACTTTTATTATCATCAGTTTGCTTGGTAAATTTTTTGCTGCTTATTTTGTTCTACGCTGATTGTTGTCGTATATATGTGTGTACATAAGGGTGGTGCTTAAAGTCAAATGAACAATTTTTTCAGTCTCGCCCCTTCAATCGGTAATACCACGGTCACAGATATCAAATATAAATTTTGGTTCCGATTTGTGGCAGTTAAGGCGTGTCGCACAGAGGGCAAATGCCAGGTGCCTCTATGGAGGCTCAAAAAATTAAAAATATTTTTTTTTCATTTAATACCTAAAATCTTTACTCTAAAGTCGGGCATATCAAATTTAATTTATGGTTCCGATTGGAGTTGGTTAACACGTCTTCATAGGTTAATCTGAACTTTGACCCCTGTGCGTCGCGCCTTAACAGTATCCAATCGGGACCAACATTTATATGTGACATCTTCGCCTGTAGTAGCATCGACGTAGGGGTTGATGCTTGGGAAATCTGATGTAAAAATTTGCTTCCTACATTTGAGTACCACCTTAATGTACATATCTACGTATGTGTGTGTGTGCTTTAATGTGTGATACGAAGTGAAGGTATGTGAATGTGTGAAATTGCAAGCAAAATGGTTTCATGTTGTAATGTGTCCCTCCATTTCGGCGCCGGTAGTCGTCAGTAGACAGCTGGAATACAAATGCTTTTGGGTTTTTTCCCGATTTACAATGGGTTTTCAATGGAAATCAATTGAAATATATTTGAGTTTCGTTTTTTTTTTTTTTTTGTTGTACTCGTACACGTTGTGTTTTTTATGGCAAAAATTGTCGACTTGGTTTTTATTAAGAAATTAATCAATAAATAAAATACGCTTTAGTTAGGTTCAAAATCAGTGTCTGTACGGAGTATGCACATTAGAACAAAAATCAAAAAATATTAATAAATATTTGTCTTATAATATTTTAAGCAAGAAATACCTATAGTTTTCTGTTGTTTGATTACACAGGTTTACAAAAAAAGTTTATGCATATTAAACCCAACCTATATATCCCTATGTTATTCGACACGCTGAATGCGAATCCTAAGTAGAGAAAAATTCATTGAATAATCCTGAATATTCAATACATTATGGAGGCTAGCGTACCTCGGACTCGCATTCAGCGTGTCGAAAAACATAGGGATATATATGTAGGTTTGGTTCATTACGCATAAACTTTTTTTTTGTAAACCAGTGTTACTTAAGGCAAAATTTAGATTATAGGCCAGAGATTAGCTGATAAGTTTTCTTTTGTATTACTTTAGGCATTCATAAAAAGCAAAGCTAAGATTTAAATAAACTTTTGAAAAGAAAGTTTCCAATTAATTGAGGAAATTTTCCGAAAAAATCCCGAAAATCTCAAAAGATTCCGAAAAATCCTGAAAGATTCGAGACTTCCGGCTAAACCACGAATAAGTCTGTAAGTTATAGTGGGAAACACTAAACAGGTCCCGACAAAAAATGGGTCTTGAAAATTTGGAAAAGTAAAACCCGCCGTGATTAACTCAGTGTGAGGGCAGGACCAGGATGAATGTATTTGCATAAAAATTTATTAAAGCAAAAATGTTTTGGGTAGGCGTCGGAGCCAATGATAACCATCAGTTACCACCTCTGCATGGTTGTAAGTCATGCAGAGTCCCTACGGCTTGTAGCGCGGTGGCTTTGCCGCTTAAACTCTGTAAGAGTTTTTGGGGGTGTGCGTCAAGCGGAGTGTTGAGCACCGGTTATTTATTTAGGTTCAAAAATTGGGTAGGCGCGGTGGCCAATGGTAGCTCTTGTACCACCTCTGTGTGCTGAAAGTCATACAGAACCCCAACAGCTTATAGCGGCTTGGCTTTTGCTGTCTAAAACCACTCCGGAGGAGTGGTGATGCATCAAGCGGAAGTGTTGAGCATGATTTGGAGTGCCAGCAATTAACTACTTTAGTAGGTTTTGTTCTGCGGCAGTTGAGAAGTGCATTAAAAAATGCATACCCAATGAAGAACGAACGAATTATTTTTAAGCACAAGTGCGTGTGTTTATTCGCTGCACTTGGTTTTGAGCAGGAGTGCAATATACAAGTGCGTGTGTGTGTTCGCTGTTCTTTGTTTATGCGGGAAATGCATAAGTCGACAAGTCTTGAATAATACTGAACGGTACCTTAAGAATTACTAAAAAATCTCGGAGAGTCTCGAAAAATAAAGCATATTATTAACGGCATCGACAAATTTTGAGAAAAATCACGGGTAAGTCCAGTGATGCCAGACATTCTCTGTTAAAAATCCCACGAAAATGGGGAAAAAATCCCTCAATTACCCACAGCTTAAAAATTTATCCCACAAAATTTCCAACGAATGTAAACATATACATGTTTCAGTAGTAAAGAAGTAAAATTCATATAAAATAATAATAATAATAATTGGCGCTTACACATATGTGCTTCTCCTCCAATTTGTGGCGTGCCCCTTGATGTTGTCACACAAAAGGGGGCAACCTACAGTTTACGCCGACTCCGAATGGCGAGTGTATTTTGATGAGAAGCTGTTTTTCATGGCAGGAATATACTCGGAGGTTTGCCATTGCCTGCCGGCTTCACTTTCATTTTTTTGCTCACTCACTAAGGGCCTAAAAAAATTTTTTGGTGACTTTAAAATTGAAGCACATTCATGTGCTATTAACCATTTCATCAGATAATTTGTTCCGCTTTTTACATGAAACACCAGTTACAACTGAAAAGATTCTTTCTTACTCAGCGCTNAAGTCCCGAGAAAAAAACCGAATAACCTCGAAAAATTTTATTATCAAACCTGTGAAATAAACACAACCAAAACTAATCCCAAAAAATGCCGAAAAATCAAGAAGATTCATAAAAAAATACGAAAAAATTTTGGAAAACCCTCCAAAGATTCCAAAAAAACTTCAACGGTGCCGGAGAGTCCCGAGAATGCCATCGGATGGTTTAATAAACTGAAAAACCACAAGCAGATTAATTTTATTACCTAGTTCAAAGATAAACACTTTAAGAATTAGTTTTGCATCTAATAGTTTCAGAAAAAATCTCGGACTATCACCAAAATTCTCGAAAGTCTCCGATAAATAAAGTACGAGGAACCCAGAAAAATTGGGTAAACATTCCAAGAAGTCCCGATAAAAATCCAAATTTGCAGAATCCCGAAGTTCGTAAAAATCGTGAACGAAACACGAAGACCTCCGAAAAATTCGAAAAATTAAAATAAATACAAAACCAGAGGTTACCGAAATATGCCCAGAAAAAAAAAATTATTTATTTAAAATTTGTTTTTGAGGTCTATAAATAAATTTCTTACGGTCTTTCTTCAGAATACATATAGTGTGTTGAAATGGCGACACGATTGGTGAGTGGACACGATTAAGATTAAGATTAAGATAAATATTAAGATTAAGACTAAGATTAGGCTTAAGATTAAGATTAAGATTAAGGTCAAGATTAAGATTAAGTTTAAGCTTAGGATTATGATTAAGAATAAGACTGCGATTGAGGTTAAGATTAAGATTAAGATTAATATTAAGATCCAGATTAAGCTTAGGATTAAGTTTGAGGTGAAAATTAAAATTAAGACTCAGATTGAGATTGATATTAAGATTAAGATCAGGATTAAAATTAAGACTAATAGTTCTTTATTATGCAGAAAAAATACTGGTTCATATAATCAGTTGAAATATGTATACGAATAATATGAAGAAGAAGTTTCACTTCAGTCGCGCGTGGGATCCACACACAATTAAGGGACGTAGAATGTAGTGCAGGTACTTGGAGTATTACGGCGCGCGAAAATAACTTCGGCGGTAGGTTATTTTGCAACTTAAAACGTAAGGTGTCATCGGAGGTGTTCATGTTGCGCTTTACTAATAGATGACATTGGTTATGATGACAATTTTGGCAATAAAGTCTGAAAAAAAAACATAGATTACCTCGTAAGGTGCTTACTTATTCTCCCAGTGGGTATGTATTTATACTCGTTTGTATACAATAATTAAAAAGCGAATGCCCTATTCCAATTCTTTTTTATTTCTTTTCTTCTTCTACCAGCATATTTAACAAAAATCTGTGCTGAAGTGGAAATAAAAATACATATAAGTATACGCATACTTATGCATTCATTTTTCAATTTTATTTGCAGTGCTTGGTATTAATTTATTTTTTCTTCATTTTCTTCATTTTCTTCTCTTATTCTTTAGCTTTTTAATCTCGCACAACGTTTAAGGTAAAAAGAAAATTTCACTCCATAGACAATAATGGTACCTCGCCATTGTTGTAGTTGTTGCAACTGCTGTTACCGATTTGTATATTGCCACGCAGCTATCTCAATTTTTATTCCTTCTTTGCTGCATTTGGCTTGATATCAGCCACCTACTCATACACACACACACACACACACACATTCTGCTGCATCTGCCCACATTTACCAAGTTTACAGCAGCCAACTTATCCAGCGGATGTGGTGTGAATTTTTGATAAGTTCCGTTGCTTCTGTTTGTATTTCTTTCAATGCCTCTTGAAAATCCAAAGTCTTCCAACTGATTTTCATTGCTTTTGTGGTGATACGATTTCTGTGGTACTTCTCTGATTTAGTCTCCTTTTCTTTCGACGTTTATTTCGTGCAATAATTTTTACCTCTGGCTTTGTGTGTTTTTGTTTTTTTTTGTGCTTGAATGTTTNTAATAGCATGGTGCTATTTAAAAATTAAAATTAAACAAAATACCAAGAAAAGTTTGAAAATAACACTTTCTGCTTCGCGTTTTGCCGAGCTTTGTTCTGCAAACTTTTCTTCTTCAAAAGCACTCGTAACATCACTTCTTATTAATTTTCAAAGCAATAAAGTATCTACATACTTAGCTTCATAACACTTTTTTTTATACACATTATCTTGATAGATCCTGTCTTTATTCACTATCGGTTACGGGTCCTTCACTAAGGCACTTATAATTTAGAAATCCCGGCTTGGTGTGTTCTGGGTTGTAAGCCGTAGATCTTCGGCTGGCTGTTGATATTACTCATGTTTTCTACCAGTAGACAAGCCTCACATAATGCGTTTGGTAATGCGAAAATGTATGTCCATGAGTTGTCCCCAGAGCCATATCAAGAATCAGAATTTCTTTATAGCTCTATCGATGTGAGGATTCCATAAGAGCTTGTCGTCAATGGTTATATAAACATACAAACATACTTTCTTTAGATTTATGTTTATTCCATTCTTATAAACGACCCATTCAGTTTTATCTAGACGAAGATATAGGATAGCATACTTCTCAATATCCTGAACTACAAAAGCTCTTTGGGAGCTAATTAGACGAACAGCTCATGCCACTTGAGGCTATTAAATACAGCCTTCAGGGCTCAGTTACCCCCGGATTAGTTATTTCACAAAAAATAAATATGAATCTACTACTCTGACATCAAGTAAAAAAAGAAATATTTGCAGCGGACCTTATTATGTGAAGGCATGGAGCCCTCAATGCTCAAGATTTAAATAGACGCGCTATGGCGAGGAGTACTGCTCTGTTGACGAGACGTAAAATTGGACAGTGAATAGCTCAAAGGAAGACTCGAATTTGAGGTCGGGTATTATGGCCAATCTTGAATGAACTCTTGTTGCCATGTTTAGCCTCTAAATTATATATATCAAGTCATTCTAGTTTAGCGTTTACACCTGCTCGGTTGCAAAAGACTTTGTAGGTGTCGTAACGTTGGACGACTCCTATCTTCGAGAAAGAAAGAATGCGCTGCCTGGTGGGTGTAGATAGGTTTCTTTTAGGGCTGGGACTATGCGTTATATTCGGATATCCGCTAGTTAGTTAGCGTTTTTAGATTATATTTTTGAGATATCCGATAATACATATATGCACTATTTGGACTCCGAATATCAACAAGCTATTGGGATACCCATAAATTCTGATTTGTTATTCAGATATTCGAATATGCGGATTATCCCGATGATCAAAAAAATCCAGATACTAATCCCGACCCTAATATCATTCTATCTAGTCCACACAGGTACTTTAACCTGCTGACCAAATGCTCTGCGAACAGTGGACTCGCTGTAAATCCTTTTACTTAATATGGAACTCGTACTATTTGATAAGTATAAGAAATAATATCGATAAGGCTGCTTCTTAAGTTGGTGGTTTTGGTTGGAGTGAAAAAGTCATCATTTATTGTTAGAGGTGAGCAACTTTTAAGAGATGGAGCCTCATTCTTAAAACCATCCCCCCACTGCTTTATCGGTTTTGTCTGATTATTTCCTAGCCTGACTGAGATAAGTTTTATATTTTGAATCTAGTTACACAAAAAGAAAATCTTGTACTTCTTTAAAGTGTGAAATATATTTTTGTGTGAAATTTTAAAAGGAAATTTTAGTAAATGAATGAAAAGAGAAGTTTTTGACTTCTTGCCACTGCCTACAATGCCTTATTTCAAGTAAATGTTGCACCGGTTTAAGAAATAGTATTTAAATTTCCACTTATATGCACCAACGCAGTAGGTATGAGTGTATATATTTATTCACATAATCAGACATAATACTTTACTATATTTTGCTTACTTAGTTGTCTGAGATTATTTTCACACACATCTCTTCGCTGCCATGTACTTAACTTGCATTTACTTTGCATGTATTCATATTTATTTAACTATTTTATTTGTAACTAGACATATATAAACATACATTATGCACACTCACTTTTAGTTGCTGCCTGCATTTGTTGCAAGTAAGTTATGCAACATCAATTCAATAATCACAGGAAATGCTTAGAGGACATTCACACTTACGAGAAATCTGTTACAAGTAAGTAAAACTAAAAATAAGCAACGAAAAAAAAAAATAGTAATAAAGCAGAAGCAAACCCAGCCAAGTGGCGAGGACAAACTCGTGTGTGCGCAACTAGGCAGAAGAGCGCAAGCGGAGTGTGGCAACAATTTGCCAAAGTCACCGAATAATATAAACACGATTGCGACAAATGCGATATAAGAGTACTATACATATGTATATACTTATACAAGAAACTATGCATGTGCATTAGACCGTACCAGAATTTTCGAATGTTTTTTTTTTTACCGAACGTTGTCGGAATTTGAGTTCGGATCTTAATCGATGCTTTGTGTATAACATTTTTTTGGTCCAAAGTTCCTTGACCTCAGGCATGCTGTTCTAACACTTGCCCACCAGCTCTTAGTTCTTATCAAACTAATGTACCACCCTAATGTCAGTAAATTAAAGCTCACCAAAAATCGTTAAACTTTTGCTAAGGAAGTATTTCGATTATTCCTGTAGAACTTGTCGAATGTATAGTATCGGTCATATCTATAGCACGCAATTTCTGTGTGATATTGTATGTTATTATGTTATGTTATTTTTAACAATTTTCAATTAAATTACAGTTAATTTTTTAACAAAACTCATATGAGCCCAAGTTTAGAACAAAAAAATCCAACAAATTTTCAGCCAAATTTCAAACTTTTTTCTCAGAAGTGTCAGAGTATTTTTGAGTACACAGTTTTATTGCCCATTCAATTTTAGTCTGATAATGTGCAAGTTTCAAGTGGCTAAAAAGTACCGTTGATTTTTTAGAATTTTTTTCGTCGCAGGTGTTCCGGCTTTCTTCCATATAAGGTGGTGTAGTCTAATGTGCATGCTATATAGTACTTACATATAAATACATATGGACATACATACGTATGTATGCGATATCAACGTGTAAACATACTCGTTCTTACGTGTATGCACTTACAATAGTGCGCATGCAAGTTAATGTCATTGCATCTGCCAGCCGACAGACGCCATAGTACTCAGTCAAGGCGTCCGCCATGCAATGCCCTTTTCACTCCACTTAGCCGTGTCGCAAGAGCCAACAATACACAAGCAACTGCATTGCATTATATAAACTCATGTATGTACATACTTACATTTCTATGCCTTGGTGTGTGTGTGCGTTTGCACCCACTAAGCAGCGTTTGTTTGACATGACGTCCTTGTTGTCGGGTGTCCTCATCGTTGTATGCGCACATAGTGTATTCACCTTCATCCTTGTTGCTGAAGCGAATCGACGACATCAATAATGCAAGCGCACTGTTCCAACCAGAAACACGCCCCACCAGCCCCGTTCGCTGTTCCGCTCAAATCTTGTGCGCTTAAATGCAACAGTGTTGGCGGCTAGCGCCACAGCTATGACGGTAATGTTGCAAGGATATTTGGTGGCAGGAAGAAGTAAAATCTACGTTATACTTCATTGAGCGGTAAAAGGATGTTTACTTTTTTGCCAGACTTATTTTACACTTTATTCGTTTTAAATACACATGAGCGTAGTCGTCGGATGTTAGAGGGGGCGATGTGCACGAGATGTAGACATGTATGTACATACGTATATGTAGCAGCTTCGAACCATGCAGTAAATGTATGTATTTCCTAATATCGTTAATAAGCAGACAGCAAAGGTGCACTAAGGAGTGTTCTCGGTCTTATCCTGTTCACGGCAGAAAAAGAAAATGAGTTGTTGTGTAAGCTAATGGTTTTCTGGTGTTTGACCTATGAGGGATAAGCAATATGAGGTCCTTTCTGCTCAACGAAGGCAGGTTCGCATATGGCTTTAGGCCACCAACAGCTTCTCGAGGTTTCCAAGTCATTGGTGGGGAAAGTATTTAACCAGTTTCTGACGTAAAACTACGTCCCATGGAACACTCGGTCTCGGCCTTTTCTAGTGAAATTTTCATATATATATATATATGGGGCGCTCCATACCAAAACGGACGGGGTTCACACTTCGTGTGTTTGTTTTATTTAAAATTTTGAGGGTTGATGCATAAACATAACTAATAAATAATTATGAAATTTGTGCTTGATTAATACATTTTTAAAAACTTTACAGCACAAAAACAAAAATAAATCGATTTAATAGTATTCCAAATACCTCGAGAACGGGGCGAGGAAAAAATTTGAAAAAAATCTCACATCAAAATTCTCTATGAAAATAAATATTTTTTTATTTTTTTCTTGAAAAATTTTTCACATACACATTTTTTGATAGAACAAAATCAGTTTTTGAAAGTATGCCATATCAAACCCGTTCTCGAGATATTTGGAAAACTATTGAATCGATTTGCACCTTGTACAGCAAAGTGGCACGTTTCGGTTCTGGAGATAGTCTTAACCGGGATGTTTTCGATGGGAACCCCGATGTATGCGTACATTTATTCACTCTGTACATACCCAGTTCAAACTGATACTTATAGAAACTAGTTTTCAATGATTGTCATGCTCCATATTAGTTATATAATAGATACCTACATACATACCTATGTATATATTTACATACATACGTATGAATATAAAAAACATTGTCTCTAAGTATGTGTCACTGCTACCACAGCCATATAAACGCAATTCACAAATTTCTGTTGCAATTTTACAAGTTAACGTTTCTTGAATGTAAAAAAACAAAAATGTTAGTTGTAAAAAAAAGAAATGATATAACACATTTGTAAAATGTAAAGATGTTAGCTGTGAAAACTTTGAAGTGACTCGCCCATGTGACGAAGGGTAGCAATTGTTAAAGCGTAAAATATAGTTGAGTGCGCCTGCAGCAAGTCGGCAAATGCGGTTGGGGCTTAAAAAGTTATGAATGCATTGCCGGTTATGGTGTGCTCGAGCGATGCGACGGTCGCAGGAGGAGATTGTATAAGTAGAATTTGAAGGATAAGCTAAAAAGTAAATATATAGTATAGTAGTGCTACTACTACCGGTATTACGTGTAGTTGATGCTGCGGAAAGAAATGTGTGTTAGTGCTGTAGCATTCGACTCACTGACAATTATTACTCGTATTTTAAATCATGACGCAGATATTTGCGCTCATCGCACTACTTCTATCTCGTTCGAATGGACCCCGAAACTCCAGTCCTGAAAGTATTCAACTCGGAACCTGCTGGTGGTAGCTCCACTGCGATGGAAATACCAAGTGGAGAAGGACTTGGCTTCACTTGGCATTTCCAATTAGCGTCACTGAGCACAGAAGATAAACGACTGGCGTACTTTGTTGAACTTGGCCATAATCGCTTAGGCGGTTAGAGCGCCAAACAAGAAGAAAAAGAAAAAATAAAATTAGTTTCTAAAAATTAAATGCAATTAAAATATACATAACTATATTTTTTTCCTAATAAAGCAATAAAATTTCTAAACGAAATTAAAAAAAGAAATGAAAACAATTCCGCTGCCCGAGGACTCGAACCTCGAACCTCGAATCTCTCGAATGGCACGCTAGTGCGTTGCTCACTCGGCCATTGCCAATGTTGGATTCGAAATTTGTTTTTGAGATTATGGCATTCGGTAGCGAGCTCGCTTTTTCATTTATAATTATAGTAGAGAGAAAACAGTTGTAATTTTATTTCACTCGATTCGAACCTAGTTTCATTCCACCACGAATGCCATGATTAGGTCCTTTCATTGATGTCAAAAGATGTGTTTTCAGCCTGAAAGCTGGGAAGGGACTTTTTTTGTAAATAAAATCTTTCAAACTATCTTGCGAATTGTCTTACAAACGATTTTCAACTGTTTAAGGTTACGATCAAGAGGATCATAAATAAAAGAAGACAGGAGTGAAGAATGTGACAATCCACATCACATAAATTATTCACAAATCACTTGATATTAGGCTTGAAAGGAAATGATCGGAGTTCGACATTTTATTTAATTGAATTTCCAATGTTTTACTCTCTTTAGTGCAATTTGTGTAGAAAAGAAAGTATTGGAGTCAAGGTTTTAGGATTTGATGTTTAACAAAAGACTTTTGCTTTCACATGACAAAGCGAAGCGCAGTTTCGTCGTATTTCGAAGGCAAAATTGAAAAGAAGAATTTCCATTAGCATTGTTGATGGCTCACATGAAAATTTGAATCGCCACATGAAAGCTAAACATCCTTTTGTGATTTTGAAGAAATTTAGAAAATTTAGAAAAAAATTACTGTTTACTTTACAGATTAATTCAATCTTTTATATGTATGTGTTATAACAAAAATGTTCTGTAACTCAGCTCCTACCACCGAATTAGTTTAATAAGGTGAACTATAGTTCAATAAGATGAACGAACTGAAACTAATTTTAAAGCGAACTAAAAAATCCAACTACACTTGATATCATCATGT
Source organism: Rhagoletis zephyria (assembly GCF_001687245.7). Classification (NCBI taxonomy): domain Eukaryota; kingdom Metazoa; phylum Arthropoda; class Insecta; order Diptera; family Tephritidae; genus Rhagoletis; species Rhagoletis zephyria. Next base: position 11,241 of record NW_016163655.1, on the reverse strand, counting down.
CACATTATTGCCCAGAAAATCGAATCATATCATATCGTCTCATATTCAAAATATTTTTTTCATTTAATTTTTTTTAATATCTATATATTTTATTCTTAACAATTTTTATTTTTTATTCAAATCCTTAAAATAAAGTTAAAATTATTATTATTTAAAAGATTAACTGCCGTTTCACCAGCAATTTAAAAGGAAAATGATTTTTTATTTTCTGTCAATTTCCATATACAATTCAAAAAATCGAAATTGCCTGTAAATCGAAATAAAATTGAAATTCATATTTTCCCAAAACAAATTTATCTTCTCCAAAATAAATTTTATTTCTCCAAAAACCTCAATTTCCAATTTTTGTTAAATATTTTTTTTCAGGGAAGTCATTTTTTTTTTGTAATAAATGTTAAGATAATTGGAATAAAGCTCAGATTTTTTTTAAACTATTTTTTCTAAAATCATTAAAATGGTTTTCCTAAAAAAAGAAAATTTTTCGTATTTTTGTTTTGAATTTTTTTTTTTTAATTGTAAGATAAAGTTATGAAAACATAAATACAGAATCGCCAAAATGCACCCAATATTCTTATGAGTGCAGGATTTGTTGGAAAATGTGTTTCTCTTGATCCTGTAAGGGTTAAAACAAAAACGATCCATCATCTAACACTTTATTTTCTATCACCTTTCTAAATGCTCATAGGATTCCTCTTTATATGCACTTCCGTTTATAAATCTCCAATAAACTTTTCACACACAATATGTATTGTCGAATAACAAAAGAATCAAATTAAATTGAAACTTTAAAATTGCAAACTCACGCCAAAGTAGAATAAATAGTCATCTGCACACACACGTGTAACTGGCTCTGTGTGGGAGTGCACACGCTTCTTTGGCACTTGCTCGACAAACAAATAGACTTCAGATATTTACTTCGTACCAATGTGTGTGTGTGTGTGTGTTGTTACACTTATACGACCAGACTTGCATACAAATGTCTAATTGTAATTACTTCAGTTCTAAAATATATTTTGTGAAAGCATTATTCATTGCACACACACAAGTGTAGACACGTATGTATGTATGTATATGTTATATCCACCATATAACTGTGTATGTGTCAGCATTTGTTTGCGCCTTGCTTACGCTGCCATTGCCTTGTTGACTTAATGCCAAACAACTGAGTTTACGTTAACCAGTTGCCTCGACCAAATTGTTTTTTTTTTGTTTTTATTATTTTCCTTTTATTTGCAACACACTTCGGTACGTATTATTTTGTAAGTGTGTGACACTCTTGCATGCCACTAAATATGCAACTGTATGCAGCTTTATGCAGTTACATATACAGCAGTAATATATGAAAGCGACAACAACAACAAGAAAAATAGCTGAGTTAACGTAAACTATGGCAGAAAAGGAAATAAATGAAAAAATCAAGGGGGAAAAAATAAACCAGAAAACAAAAAATAAAAGATATGTAGTTTGCTTGCAGTGGAAGTGACAGTCGACAGCAAACTTTGACTTTTGACTGCATTTTATGCGATCTCCTGTTTACACACCCAACTACCTTAGCCACTTTTGCCCCTTGAAACTAAGTCGGGGCTGGCTTTCAATTTAAGTGTGTGTGTGTGTGCACAAGAGTAAATTGTTAGTTTTCTCTGGTCCCGCCTTGAAATTTATTGCACTTCATACTCCATGCCATGCTTCCTTTCCACTCAGTTTCTCAATTTTTATATCACTCGTTGGCTTTCTTCCCTCTAACCGTATGCTATTGTTGAACATTTTCCAAGCAGCTTTGCTACCATTTTCAATATTATCAGCCAAAGCTATTACTATTGCTACGCTTGCCGCGCCATCATTCCTATTGCTACCCATTGCCATCACTATCAACTTCATGCAACTGCAACATGCAATTTACTGGTTTTTGTCGCTTGCAGTTTTTCATTTTTTTTTTTTTTTGGTTTCTTCTATTTCTCGATTTCTTTTTTCACTTCACCACATCCTTTGCTTGGCACTAATCGCCCGTTTCTCGCTAGAAGTTGCTTTTTTCTATGCAGTTTACTACCCCCCTTGGCCTCATCCTGCAGCGCGTATTTCATGCCTTACTCACTTTATCACCAGCGCTTTCATCCACCTACCCGCAGACACTTCTACTGGAAAATGTGTTGTGTCAAAGTCTTGGCATCCGTTTGTTCTTTGTTTTTTTTTTCATACATAAATATTTATTTGTGTGCTTTATAAATATACACACACACTTACATGAACATGCATACCAAGTCATATGCATGTAAGTACATTAGGCATTTGACTTTTTTCTAAATTTAAATACGTATATCTATGAAGAGAGGATGAAGAATGATGAAAGTCTAACAAAAATGATGTCTCTGCCGAATTTTTGTGCAAGAAGTTTCCGAAAAAATAATTTTTACTAAAAAATTCCATGTGAACCGAATTATATCTAAAAAAATTACACTAAAAAAACTGAAACTTCTATGTCAACCGAATTATACATGGAAAAAAATGTGTACTAAAAAAATGGAAAGATTTCATGCAACCAAATTATACATGGCAAAAAAGTGTACTAAAATAATGGCAAATTGCTTGCAAACCGAATTATGCCTTGAAATAAATAAGTACTAAAAAATTAAACCTAATTGTACATAAAAAAAAAAAATTCAATAATAAAAAATGGAAAGTTCCATGACAACCAAATTATACCTAACTACTACTAAAAGATTAAGGCAGCGGAATCATAAGTAGAAAAATAGTGTACTAAGGGATGGAAAATTCCATGTCAACGTAGTTAATCAAAAAAATATATATATATACTAAAAAATGGAAGATTCCATGTTAACTGTTTCTAAAAAATAAAAAATGTACTCAAAAAATGATAAATTCCATGTCTATAGAATTATACCTAGAAAAAAATGTCTACTAAAAAATCTTATATTCTATGTTAACCGGTTTATACCTACAAAAAATATTTGTACTAAAAAATAGAAAAATTCTTGCCAAACGAATCATGTCTCGGTTGATGTATTTACCTTGAAAAAAAAAAAAAAAATGTGTACTAAATGGAAAATTCCATGTCAATCACAGTAGTATGTGTACCTGCGATAAAAAAATTGGTTTCCTTTTTTAACTTCGCCGACTTGGAATTTACTGTATATGTGCTTTTTGTTTATAATGGCTGCGTTTCTTTATACATTCCGGATAATCCAATTTCACAGCCGGAATAAACAGAATGCGTTTGAAATATACGTCAACATATCATCAGGAACGTTCTAAAGAATAAATAAACAAAAAAGTTTATTCCAAACATTCAGAATGAATAAAGAAATGCAGCCTTTATTTTTTTATTTTCAAATATGAAATTCCAAGTCAACGGAATAAAAAAAAAATTTGAAAATAATTTTTGTTCGCATTTACCTTTCGGAAGGCATGGAATTTTCCATATGGGTAAATCCATGTCAAATCGAGCAATGTTTGGAATCGACAATTATTGATTTGGGTGAATTTTAGTCAGAACTTTTCGATTATTATGTAACAAAGTTCTGCTAAAAAATTACATTTTTTTCTAAAGTTATGCAAAACTATCTAAATTAGTTAAAAACTATCTAAAGTTAATTTTTTGAATGTATCAAAAATTAATATAGTTACACAAATGGTTCGGGTCTCATTTTATATTTATATTTAAATTTTTTTTTTTTGGCACTGTTTTTAAAATTTGTTTTTTTTTTTTTTTATCTTAAAAGATGCAGAAAGTCGCAAGAGGGTGTTTGTTTTAAGGTATGAATTGTTGATCTTTGAAAATTATTTTGTTTTGCAATCTCTAAATAAAGCTATGCTAAACAACTTGAATTTAAGTTTCATTTATTTTTAATCTAGAATTTGCAAAATTTATTTTCAAAGTTCAGAAATTCATATCTTAAAAAAACACCTTGCTTTTACGATTTTTTAAATTAAAAAATTCTGCGTTTTTATTTAGCGATTTTTTTTTCAATATTTTTTTATATAGCCCCATATTTCACCTGGCTGCTCTGCTATTGTTTTAACTGAAAGAGCTTTTGGGAAATTGTGAAATTTTTAAATTTCAAAAAATTATTTTTCCTTCGACAGAATTTCGTTTTAGGATAAAAGAAAAGTTCAGACCAAAATTAATGTTGGTTTCTCATCATTCCTCGTCTCCTCATAGATACATATGTATATATATTTAATATTAGAAAAAAGTCATATGCCTAATGTGGATATAGTTAAAAAATACAAATTTATATGTGAAATTATTATTTTTTCTGCATGCGCATGAAGCGAATGTATGTTTGCTGTGCTTTTACTCGTATAAGCCACCTTTTATGCATTGAAATGCTTTACACGCTCTGCATTTTTCTTGCTGCATCCTCAGTTCCCATGTTCCTGCTCATGCATGTTGGTAGACGCCTTCTTGTACACTTACTCTTTTTTATTTATTATTTTTTATTATTTCCTAAGTTCTCTACTCAACCTCAATGCAAAAAAATTATATAATAAAAGTAAGATGCTAACAGAAAATTAAAAAGCGCAAAAACAACAAACAAAAAGGGGAAAAAATAAACGTTTAATTCTTGCATGCCATATAGTCGTATCGACTTTTATGTGCACTTTTTATGCGCTTTTAGTTACTTAGTTTTTCCGAAAATAAAAAATCTATGAAAAAGAAAAAAAACATAAGAAATATTTTCTCCTTTAATACTTTCTTCCGCATTCTCCTCTCGTACAATTTCATTTTCAGCTGGCACAAGTTCAATTTAAATTGACTGTTATTTGAAATTCATTTTACACTGCGCACAGAAAAGTATGTGGAATCTTTATTGTGATTTATTTTCTGTGAAGAAACATTAGTTTCATTTAGAGTCCATTAAAAAAAGCGTACGTCGTATGAGTACCACTATGATACAAGTTACGTATACGGCTAGGTGCTCTGTCAATCTAAAGGCCCATAAACCTACATCATGGATTCCTTGTTAAAGAGATCTGAAAATTCATTATAATTGATACAACAGAATAGAAATAGCAGGGAGCAAATATTTGTTTAGAAATTTTCCTTAATTTTTATTTCCAATTAAAAATTGCAGCTTTCTGCCAATCAAAAAGGTACCTTTATTTCATTAGTGGACCAAAATGATTCCATTCGTAATATTGTGGGTCTATTTCACTTCGTTGAGAGGTTGGTTTTTAAAAAAATATCGTGAGACTGGCCAATTGGTACGGAAAAATGGGCTGGACTGAAAAAGAGGCACTAAGTAATGCACGCATAGATCGCACTTTTGTTCGGAAAGGTCTTCAAGATCGTTTTAAAAATGCTGTCTAGACTGAGGTGGAGTTAGGTGAATAATCTTTGGTAAATATTGCTGCCTTATACTGTCAGGTTTGTAATTCATCATAAAATATTGTTAATTTAATTAGTTTCATATTCTACGGGTATTCCACCGTATGTGTATGAAATATCTGCGCGTCAAATTGGAAGTAATTTATTTCAGAAAAAACTCAACATATTTACACTCAGTTAAATATATAGCAATTCTTAAAATTTTTCTTATTTTTATCCTCTTTCAAAATATGTTTAAACCGATAAAGCTCTTTCCTCGGACACCCATATTATGATACATATTTGACTTTTTATACAGGTGGCAACTTTCCTACATGTAGCTTAGAAGTAAAGATTTTTAAAAAAACATTTTGGTTTATATCTTTTCTGTAATAATTCATTTAACATTTTAAATATACAGGTGGCAATCTTACTCACAATGTTTTCAATTTGCAAACTTCTTTAACCTATTTCATCTGCCACGCATACTGCAAAACATATTTATTTTAGCTAATCTCCTTAATTAAATTTTAATTTGACTTTTTAAAAAGGTGGCAGCACCCCGACATGAAATGAAACCTTTTTAAAACCAATTCGATTGGTACTTATGTATATTGTAGTAATTAATTCAACTTAATCGAATTAAATTATTGAAGCAGGTGACAATCTTTTATAAAATATTATACAAATTGAGCTTTCTTAAATCTCTTTCCTTTGACACCCAATTTCTTTATCTAATCGAGGTTATCAAACAAAATTTTTCAAACAGGTGGCAACGCCCTTCAAATAATTTTATTTAGATACGCTCTCTTAAACCTTTTGCTATTTGATACCCGTTTTTCTGTTACGTAATTCCCCTAATTAAACTTGAATTTGATTTTGTAAAAAGGTGGCAACGCTCCTACATGAGCTTTGAATTGAAGCCATTTCAAAACCAATTCGATTGATATACATTATGTAGTAATTTATTAAAAAAAGCACACATATACACATCAAAATTCCCAATGAAAAGAAATATTTAAAATTTTTTTTCTTGATAAATTTTTCACATACTAATTTATTGATAAAAAAAAATAGTTTTACAAAATATGCCATCTAAAAAAAAATTGAAAAAAAATCACAATGGTGGCTCTGAGTATTGCGCAATATTTAAGTATAGTACTACGGGGTGCACTCTACAATAATTTGAGTTATGAATTTTTTTCTACCGAAGTTGGTAAAATGAGTACATTAAAAATTTAAAAATTTTTAAAATTTTTTTTAGAAATCTTAGTATAATAATGCAAGTTTTAAGTGATTGCTAAACTGGCGCAAATTTTTTTTTAATTCTTGGAAAACGGTTTTGCGCAGTTTCTTCCATAAGAAAAACGTGCAAAAAGCCGTCTGCATAAAAAATATTAAAAATCAACTCAATTTTGCAGTAACTTAAAACTTCCACTTTACTATACTAAAACTTAATGGGCTACAAAACTGCTTACCCAAAAAAAATTCTAAAAAAATGAAGAAAATTTGTAAATTTGTAATGTACAAATTTTACTCAATTTCGGTTAGTTTGTTTAATTCAGGATTTGGGTGCTACATAGCGTATACGTGACAATTAGATCATACCAAGAGAATTGATTGTTTTCACTTGGTACTCAATTTTATAAAAAATGTTCGCTATTTTTTATTTGTTTTCTTAAGAAGAATTTTGATTTGTCGCAGTTTAAAAAAAAACACTTTCGCTCAAATTTTATATACCCACTTTTGGCTGTAACTGTTTTCGCCTGCTAAGTTGCATTCATGAGTTTGCTACCAGCTATACTCAGTCTGTTATTGAGAAAAGTTAAATTGTGTAGAAAAGAAAGAGAAAATTTCCACGGCACTGAAGACAAGTTAAAGCGCAGATGGAGTGGAGAGATAGCGGGAAACACAAAAAAAAACGAAGCGTTGGGAAAATACTTTAATATGAATAAAATAGAAAGAAAAGATGATGGCAGCGCAGGGAATTTGGCGGGTGCCAAATGTAAGAAGAAAGTATGAGTACAAGAGATTCAACTAGTACCTACATATGTACATATAAGTAAATATATATAGTGGTACATATATACATATATAGCGCAGAGTAAAGGCGGAAGCAAAGAAGTGACAATGGTTCTGGCTGCAAGGCGAGTCCTCCTGCTGCCTTTTATACTCGAAAATAGTTTCGTAGCTTTTGCTGTGGCGGTGGCAGAAATGTTATTTTTGTTGCTTTTGTTGTTAGTTTGCAGTGAGAGTGAGTATTCTTGGCGTTTGCCTTGCTTTGGTACAAGTTGAAGATGGAAAGCGCTGCTGCTACCGCTTCTGTGCGGCTGCTCCACAAACTCGAAAAGGATCAAAAGAAATTGTAGAAGGTAAAACTTTTGCAGCTGCTAGTGGCTAGCAGTAACAAAAGGAATCACATTTATTTACTTATGTATAAGAACACACACACACGCACACCACACCACGCACACACACACAGGCGCTCAATCGTCCAACGACTTGCAATGTTGCTGTTGCGCTGCTGCAACTTAACTTTTAATACAAACTAACCAAAACAACAAGGACGAAGGAAAAGTTGAAAATCATTCAAATTGTAGGCAATGCAAGTGAAGTGGCGAAAGGTGGGAGTAGAGTGGGAAATATTTCAAAGTGAGCGAGGGGCAAACGAAGAAAATGCTTGAGTTTATGGAAATACGAATGCAATAGGAAGAGGAAGTGGAAGTGGCAGCAAGAAGTTTGTCTTTTGGTTGCCGCTAACGGCAGCGCCAACATCAATGCAGCCTTTATTTTTTTTTTTTTTTTTGCAACAACAAAAGTAGTAAAGTAAAAGTTTTCAAGTAAAGTAGCGCGCAGGCGGAAGCGGTAAGGACGACAGTGATGGTGCTGCTGCAAATTCGGTTGATGCTGATGCTGGTGATGCTTGTGATGTCGGCGATGAAGCTGTTCGTCTTTCAAGAGCTAGTGGAAGACAACGAAGCTGGCCGCAAGTGCAGCAACGACTGTAAAGTCGCATGCATACATACATACATACATATAACTGTGTGTAATAACAAAATAATGGCATGAATGGCAGCAAGACTTTTAAGAGAAAAATCAAAGAACAAGTAACAACGGCAACAGCGGCAACGAATCAAGAATGCAACTCAAGTGAAGTAGCTGAAAATGTGGGCAGAGTGGGGCGAGTAGGGCGAGAAGAGGAGGCAGCTAGATACTTAATAATATATAATATATACTAAAAGGCATGTAGAAGTATATGGATATGTATGTATGTGTGTATGTATAAATATGTGGCCGCGCAACTTCTACTTAAGAAATGCATGCAGATACAAATTTACATACTTTACTCTGCTCTGTGCTTTGCTGCGCTTCTCTGGCAAAGTTGAAGGCAGAAAATTAAATATGTATGTGCTGGATTTTACTTATATTTATGTATACATACTCATATATATTAGCTGGCACTATGTTGTAGTATATGAGAATATTAGGAAGTGCCTGTGCAATTCAAGCAGTCACTGCATTCTCAATGCAAAAGTTGAAAACTCTGATCCACGCAAGTAAATGCCGGTCAAAGGTGGGAATTGTTTGTTTGTATGTGTTGGTGTGGTGGCTTGATATTGTTTCATGCTTTGTTGGCTACTTGAGACATTAACTTTATTTGAATTCCATAGACAAGTGGTAGAAAGACATATTTTATCGTAATATGTATGTATATTTATAAGAAATCGGCGTAGACGTAAAATTTGCATTAAGATATTGTAGCTAATATTTCTTGGTTAACACTGGAAAATAAGAAGTAAAATGCATCTTTATACTAGTCAATCCCTTTAATTTGATAGCCATAGATATTGAATGGATTGTAAAAAATGTAATCCGCCATTTTGTGGCTGTGGTCATGTTGGATTTGGTATTTTTTCATAGTACACTATATTCTACTAGTCAAGCTTTCTCATTGGATACCCATATTAAGGGGATTGTAAAATTTGGAATTTTCTTAGTACTTATATTGTAAACCACTGTGCAAGCTCTTTCATTTGATGTCCATATGGAGGGGATTGTAAACAAATTCTCTAATCCGCCATTTTGTAGCGCCGGACATACTGGATTTACAGGGATACCGAATATACAAGTACATAATTGTATTGTCGTTAGAACTATAGGTAAAGTAATTTCTATTACAAATAGAACTGACACAAACAAGGGTTAAAATAACACACACACAGTTGACAAATAATGGGTTAAGTTTTACTATGTATCCTTAAAAACAAGATCAGTTGTAAATGTTGTTACATACGGGATTTTTAAAACAATTTAGATCAACTTGATACCAAATTAGAAAACTTCAATACACTGTTAGGAAAATTTTTAAGTTTAGGGCCAAAACGGCAGGTGGTCCAATATTCTAGAGCACCTCTTTTTTCATAACTGTCATACCGCATGCGTGTCTTTTCCATTATGCCATTTTGTGGCAACTTACATAAGAGTTCAATCATAGTAAATCTACGTGTTTAGGTTTACAATATTTATGTATTTAAGGATAAAAATTAGAAAAGAGATTTTCTATTCGTTAAGTTAAAATATCGCACTCATCCATCTCACTAAAATCTCTGCCGAAACGTCACTCGTTTCTACTTTCATGGCCGAATCAAAACATCGCATGACCTGTACCAAGTATCTGGCTGGCTGTGGCCCTTCATAAGGACCAGACATATAGTGGGCCGAACAACACACACTCGCTCTATTACCATGAAACCTTCCGTTACGGGAAGTCGAAGGTTGGTTCATCGTACAAAATTAAAAAAAAAATGGGTTTGCAAAAGCTGAGCACCCTGCGCCCTTCAATACTTAGCTCACGATGCAGCTATGAGCGCCTGTTGTATACTGCCCTGACTTGATGAGATATCTTTATAAAGCCAACCTGCAACTTCGAAGTTTCTTTCGTCGCCGCGGTTCATAAGGTTGTAGTAGTTACATGGGTGTGATGTTTTGGAAGACTTAAACTTGTCAATAGGTTATAAGAAATAAAAAAAAACGTTTTAAGAATTCTATTATTTATTATTATTTTATTCTGCTATTTTTGTCCGAAGAATGTGCGATTTTCTCATACAAAAAAAGGGTGAGAGATTTAATGGCTCATTTGTTTTTAATGTCGGATCCGGAATTATCATCAGTCATCATAGTTCTAAAAAAAATTATGATTTTGAAGAAATTGAAATGTACATTTTAAAAGACAACATTATAGATTATGTACATTTGAAATCTTATTTATTGAGAAAATTTAGAAAATTTTTTGTGTATGATCCTTTTTANCATCATAGTTCTAAAAAAAATTATGATTTTGAAGAAATTGAAATGTACATTTTAAAAGACAACATTATAGATTATGTACATTTGAAATCTTATTTATTGAGAAAATTTAGAAAATTTTTTGTGTATGATCCTTTTTAAGGAAAATATTAAATTATATAATTTTTCAATAATTAAAATTCATAAATCCTGACAGAATTAAAAAAAAATTACCAAGAGTTAAAAGTTTTAAGTAAGTTTTTACTAGTTTTTAGAACATTCTGATCACAAATGTAGCAAAAATCTCGTTTTTGGTAAAAAGGATATATGGTAGGTAGTCATGTCCTTGCACCGAACAAAATGAAATTTACCACAGAGCTTGAGGACATAATTTCACAGCCAGGTACCAATTTTCGATTTATTCTGTTAATAATTGTAGCTAAAATTAAATTTTTAAAATTAAGGATGTATGGTAGGTAGTCATGTCCTTCCACAGAACGAAACAAAATTCGCTACAGAGCTTAAGGAAATAATCTTACAGACAGTTACCAATTTCCGCAAATATTCGCAACAACCCTGGTATGCAGGAAGAAGCCAAATAATATAAACAAGTAAAGAAGTATAAGTTA